>NW_024059380.1:0-36718 GCF_016432855.1 Salvelinus namaycush | reverse complement strand
CACCAGGGAAAGGAAACATTCTGTGAATACTGAAGCATTGCATCAACAAGGTGGCTCTGAGAATATTGAAACATTGTATAAATGAACGAGGCGGCTCGGAGAAACTGAAACATTTAGTATCAACAAGACAACTCTGAGAATATTCATATTACAACATAGTAGTCAACACGGAGGCAGCAGGGCGAGTTTGTCTGTCTGATATTATTGTGTTGCCTACGCAGCATCTGGGTGCTCATTATATACTAAAAACAGCCCTACATCCACACTATAGATAAATAACTTAGCAATATTTAATGACGTTATGCAGCAATATTGATCTGTTCATCTTTTAATTCAGGAAGATGGACAAGCAACACTGATGGAGTGAGAGGTGGAAATGCATTATACCAGAGGTAGGTAGACTACAGGTAGGGATTAGGATGCAGACAGAGCAACACTGATGAAGTGAGAGGTGGAAATGCATTATACCAGAGGAGGTAGACTACAGGTTGGATTAGGATGCAGACAGAGCAACACTGATGGAGTGAGAGGTGGAAATGCATTATACCAGAGGTAGGTAGTACTACAGGTAGGGATTAGGATGCAGACAGAGCAACACTGATGAAGTGAGAGGTGGAAATGCATTATACCAGAGGTAGTTAGACTACAGGTAGGGATTAGGATGCAGACAGAGCAACACTGATGGAGTGAGAGGTGGAAATGCATTATACCAGAGGTATATGCAGGGGTACCAGTACAGAGTCAATGTGGAGGCTATATACAGGGGTATTGGTACAGAGTCAATGTGGAGGCTATATACAGGGGTACCGGTACAGAGTCAATGTGGGGGCTATATACAGGGGGTACTGGTACAGAGTCAATGTGGAGGCTATATACAGGGGTATTGGTACAGAGTCAATGTGGAGGCTATATACAGGGGTACCGGTACAGAGTCAATGTGGGGGATATATACAGGGGGTACCGGTACAGAGTCAATGTGGAGGCTATATACAGGGGGTATTGGTACAGAGTCAATGTGCGGGTCACCGGTTAGTTGAGGTAATTGAGGTAATACACTGCTCAAAAAATAAAGGGAACACTTAAACAACACAATGTAACTCCAAGTCAATCACACTTCTGTGAAATCAAACTGTCCACTTAGGAAGCAACACTGATTGACAACACTGATTCACATGCAAAATGACCTCCAGCAGGCCACAAATGTGCATGTGTCTGCTCAAACGGTCAGAAACAGACTCCATGAGGGTGGTATGAGGGCCCGATGTCCACAGATGGGGGTTGTGCTTACAGCCCAACACCGTGCAGGACGTTTGGCATTAGCCAGAGAACACCAAGATTGGCAAATTCGCCACTGGCGCCCTGTGCTCTTCACAGATGAAAGCAGGTTCACACTGAGCACATGTGACAGACGTGACAGAGTCTGGAGACGCCGTGTAGAACGTTCTGCTGCCTGCAACATCCTCCAGCATGACCGGTTTGGCGGTGGGTCAGTCATGGTGTGGGGTGGCATTTCTTTGGGGGGCCGCACAGCCCTCCATATGCTCGCCAGAGGTAGCCTGACTGCCATTAGGTACCGAGATGAGATCTTCAGACCCCTTGTGAGACCATATGCTGGTGTGGTTGGCCCTGGGTTCCTCCTAATGCAAGACAATGCTAGACCTCATGTGGCTGGAGTGTGTCAGCAGTTCCTGCAAGAGGAAGGCATTGATGCTATGGACTGGCCCGCCCGTTCCCCAGACCTGAATCCAATTGAGCACATCTGGGACATCATTTCTCGCTCCATCCACCAACGCCACGTTGCACCACAGACTGTCCAGGAGTTGGCGGATGCTTTAGTCCAGGTCTGGGAGGAGATCCCTCAGGAGACCATCCGCCACCTCATCAGGAGCATGCCCAGGCATTGTAGGGAGGTCATACAGGCACGTGGAGGCCACACACACTACTGAGCCTCATTTTGACTTGTTTTAAGGACATTACATCAAAGTTGGATCAGCCTGTAGTGTGGTTTTCCACTTTAATTTTGAGTGTGACTCCAAATCCAGACCTCCATGGGTTGATACATTTGATTTCCATTGATAATTTTTGTGTGATTTGCTTGTCAGCACATTCAACTATGTAAAGAAAAAAGTATTTAATAAGAATATTTCATTCATTCAGATCTCGGATGTGTTATTTTAGTGTTCCCTTTATTTTTTTGAGCAGTGTACATGTGATCACTCCCTAGTGGTATGATCACCTACGTCAATGTATGTGTGTATCAATAAGATGAGGTTACCTTATAAAGTAACCTAGTACAGTAGCATCTCTGAATTCATTAGCATTGTCCATTGTCACACAAGATCAACATGTCAAAACCAGACAGTGGTTACTTCTCTTTATCTAGTTTCAGTCTGACTCAGACCCAGCCTGCAAGCACACTCTCACAACAGCCAGGGCTTAACCACAAAGACTAATATAGATGCTTGTGCAACGTATAGTGGCAGAGTTTAGACACATAGCAACAGTATCTATTATAAGGCCTGCAGCAAAACATATGAATCTTAAGGTCTCCTTAATCAACAATGAGGAGGGTCTTTGGGACCCACCCCCTACAGTGACATTAACACTTGGTAGACTATATAACTTAAACATCCATGGTGGTGACATTAACACTTGGTAGACTATATAACTTAAACATCCATGGTGGTGACATTAACACTTGGTAGAATATATAACTTAAACATCCATGGTGGTGACATTAACACTTGGTAGAATATATAACTTAAACATCCATGGTGGTGACATTAACACTTGGTAGAATATATAACTTAAACATCCATGGTGGTGACATTAACACTTGGTAGAATATATAACTTAAACATCCATGGTGGTGACATTAACACTTGGTAGAATATATAACTTAAACATCCATGGTGGTGACATTAACACTTGGTAGAATATATAACTTAAACATCCATGGTGGTGACATTAACACTTGGTAGAATATATAACTTAAACATCCATGGTGGTGACATTAACACCTGGTAGACTATATAACTTAAACATCCATGGTGGTGACATTAACACTTGGTAGAATATATAACTTAAACATCCATGGTGGTGACATTAACACTTGGTAGACTATATAACTTAAACATCCATGGTGGTGACATTAACACTTGGTAGACTATATAACTTAAACATCCATGGTGGTGACATTAACACTTGGTAGAATATATAACTTAAACATCCATGGTGGTGACATTAACACTTGGTAGAATATATAACTTAAACATCCATGGTGGTGACATTAACACTTGGTAGAATATATAACTTAAACATCCATGGTGGTGACATTAACACTTGGTAGAATATATAACTTAAACATCCATGGTGGTGACATTAACACTTGGTAGAATATATAACTTAAACATCCATGGTGGAGACATTAACAACTTCATCAGCTTGTTGTTGTTGTTGTTGTCATGGTTGTTCCTGTTGGGTAGCAATGTCACCAGCTTGTTGTTGTTGTTGTTGTCATGGTTGTTCCTGTTGGGTAGCAATGTCACCAGCTTGTTGTTGTTGTCATGGTTGTTCCTGTTGGGTAGCAACCTCACCAGCTTGTTGTTGTTGTTGTTGTCATGGTTGTTCCTGTTGGGTAGCAATGTCACCAGCTTGTTGTTGTTGTTGTCATGGTTGTTCCTGTTGGGTAGCAACTTCACCAGCTTGTTGTTGTTGTTGTTGTCATGGTTGTTCCTGTTGGGTAGCAATGTCACCAGCTTGTTGTTGTTGTTGTCATGGTTGTTCCTGTTGGGTAGCAATGTCACCAGCTTGTTGTTGTTGTTGTCATGGTTGTTCCTGTTGGGTAGCAATGTCACCAGCTTGTTGTTGTTGTTGTCATGGTTGTTCCTGTTGGGTAGCAACTTCACCAGCTTGTTGTTGTTGTCATGGTTGTTCCTGTTGGGTAGCAATGTCACCAGCTTGTTGTTGTTGTTGTCATGGTTGTTCCTGTTGGGTAGCAACTTCACCAGCTTGTTGTTGTTGTTGTCATGGTTGTTCCTGTTGGGTAGCAATGTCACCAGCTTGTTGTTGTTGTTGTCATGGTTGTTCCTGTTGGGTAGCAACTTCACCAGCTTGTTGTTGTTGTTGTCATGGTTGTTCCTGTTGGGTAGCAATGTCACCAGCTTGTTGTTGTTGTTGTCATGGTTGTTCCTGTTGGGTAGCAATGTCACCAGCTTGTTGTTGTTGTTGTCATGGTTGTTCCTGTTGGGTAGCAACTTCACCAGCTTGTTGTTGTTGTTGTCATGGTTGTTCCTGTTGGGTAGCAATGTCACCAGCTTGTTGTTGTTGTTGTCATGGTTGTTCCTGTTGGGTAGCAATGTCACCAGCTTGTTGTTGTTGTTGTCATGGTTGTTCCTGTTGGGTAGCAATGTCACCAGCTTGTTGTTGTTGTTGTCATGGTTGTTCCTGTTGGGTAGCAATGTCACCAGCTTGTTGTTGTTGTTGTCATGGTTGTTCCTGTTGGGTAGCAACATCACCAGCTTGTTGTTGTTGTCGTCATGGTTGTTCCTGTTGGGTAGCAATGTCACCAGCTTGTTGTTGTTGTTGTCAGGGTTGTTCCTGTTGGGTAGCAATGTCACCAGCTTGTTGTTGTTGTCGTCATGGTTGTTCCTGTTGGGTAGCAATGTCACCAGCTTGTTGTTGTTGTTGTCAGGGTTGTTCCTGTTGGGTAGCAATGTCACCAGCTTGTTGTTGTTGTCATGGTTGTTCCTGTTGGGTAGCAATGTCACCAGCTTGTTGTTGTTGTTGTCATGGTTGTTCCTGTTGGGTAGCAACTTCACCAGCTTGTTGTTGTTGTTGTTGTTGTCATGGTTGTTCCTGTTGGGTAGCAACTTCACCAGCTTGTTGTCGTTGTTGTTGTCATGGTTGTTCCTGTTGGGTAGCAACTTCACCAGCTTGTTGTTGTTGTCATGGTTGTTCCTGTTGGGTAGCAACTTCACCAGCTTGTTGTTGTTGATGTTCTGAAGCATCTTGTGTGATGTAGGTCTTGAGGGTCGAGGCTGAGAGAAGATGGATTCTATTCATATGCTGTCCAGCTTCTGAGAACATATTGTGCTAGAATGGAGAGGAGATCAGTAAACAACAGAATGTATGGTGCTAGAATGGAGAGGAGATCAGTAAACAACAGAACGTATGGTGCTAGAATGGAGAGGAGATCAGTAAACAACAGAACGTATGGTGCTAGAATGGAGAGGAGATCAGTAAACAACAGAACGTATGGTGCTAGAATGGAGAGGAGATCAATAAACAACAGAATGTATGGTACTAGAATGGAGAGGAGATCAGTAAACAACAGAATGTATGGTGCTAGAATGGAGAGGAGATCAGTAAACAGAACGTATGGTGCTAGAATGGAGAGGAGATCAGTAAACAACAGAACGTATGGTGCTAGAATGGAGAGGAGATCAGTAAACAACAGAACGTATGGTGCTAGAATGGAGAGGAGATCAGTAAACAACAGAACGTATGGTGCTAGAATGGAGAGGAGATCAGTAAACAACAGAACGTATGGTGCTAGAATGGAGAGGAGATCAGTAAACAACAGAACGTATGGTGCTAGAATGGAGAGGAGATCAATAAACAACAGAATGTATGGTACTAGAATGGAGAGGAGATCAGTAAACAACAGAATGTATGGTGCTAGAATGGAGAGGAGATCAGTAAACAGAACGTATGGTGCTAGAATGGAGAGGAGATCAGTAAACAACAGAACGTATGGTGCTAGAATGGAGAGGAGATCAGTAAACAACAGAACGTATGGTGCTAGAATGGAGAGGAGATCAGTAAACAACAGAACGTATGGTGCTAGAATAGAGAGGAGATCAGTAAACAACAGAACGTATGGTGCTAGAATGGAGAGGAGATCAGTAAACAACAGAACGTATGGTGCTAGACATTAGCGGTTCTGGGGGGGGGGGGGGGGGGGGGGGGGGGCAGTGCCCCTGTGACAACAATTTTGGACCCCCTTGTGGCCCCCCTAAATGTGGAGTATGAAATAATTTTTACATAACTCATTTTTGCTATCGTTCTTTTTTTACATCCGTTATTAGACAGTGGAAACGATGATGATTATGAACATGGTCTTTTGCCTGCAATGCAGTGAAGAAAACAATATGACAACAATAACGTCTAATGTAACTGGCCCCTCTAACAGTACAACTGGCCCCTCTAACAGTACAACTGGCCCCTCTAACAGTACAACTGGCCCCTCTAACAGTACAACTGGCCCCTCTAACAGTACAACTGGCCCCTCTAACAGTACAACTGGCCCCTCTAACAGTACAACTGGCCCCTCTAGCAGTACAACTGGCCCCTCTAGCAGTACAACTGGCCCCTCTAACAGTACAACTGGCCCCTCTAACAGTACAACTGGCCCCTCTAACAGTACAACTGGCCCCTCTAACAGTACAACTGGCCCCTCTAGCAGTACAACTGGCCCCTCTAACAGTACAACTGGCCCCTCTAACAGTACAACTGGCCCCTCTAACAGTACAACTGGCCCCTCTAACAGTACAACTGGCCCCAGCTTGGCCCCCCATGTTGAAATGGTCTTGAACCGCCACTGGTGCTAGAATGGAGAGGAGATAAATAAACAACATATTTAGATTCTCTTCACAACTAGACAGTTACATTACATTTGACCTTAAAGTAAAATCCTAATTGTATATATACTTACCTATATAGACACACTTCCCATGGTTTGACAGAAACAAACCAGCTATAAAGACTATTTTCCTGACTGTCTCTACTGATGGCCTCTAACAGCAGAATAAAATCAGTGGGATATTTAACCAGCACTGAAACAGAGTAGGTTGCTAGTTGACTATGTGTTGGAAATTGTTTCAATGCTGCCGTCTACAGATCTAATGTATTGTAATACCACATGTACCAATACAGTAGAATTGACAGGGACACTGTGTAATGATACAATGACACTCCATCCAATGTTCTGCTGCTGTTGTGCAACATTGTGACACCACTGACATGTTTACAGGTTGCCATGCCGACGAAAGAGAAGGTGTTTTCATTCTGTAATAAGGCCTTCACTTCAGTCTGGATGGCTGGTTGACTGCAGACAGGTTACACAGTATCAGCGTAGGTGTTAGGCTGTTTCTGCTCTCCTCCCAACTACTAATGGAATTGTCCTGCCAATGCAACGTATGAAAATGTATCCACTCACTACTGTAAGTCTCTCTGGATAAGAGCGTCTGCTAAATGACTCACATGTTCTATGTAATGTTCAGTTTGACAATATCAATGGAATAGACCAAAGCAGAGCCATGTATTTAGATATGAATACATGACTCTGGGCAAAAACACAAACAGATCTGGAACCTGCCAGACTACACAGTTGACATCATAGGGAAACCCGACTAGCTTCTGGTCCAATACTTACTGACTCGGAGCAGGGCGACATGGAGGAGAAAGTTCCTGACCGAAGACACCACATCTTCCTCTTCATCTCTTCCGGGTCCATCTTCGGCCCGAGTCCCTCCATTTTCAGCCTCTTTAGTTAATTATCTGGCGGTGATGTGATCTGATTAGCGGCTGTCTGTCAACCAATAGCCTACTATGCTGTGTTATTAGCTAGAGCTAGACAGTCTGAGTACACTACATCCTGAATGGCCACGAAGATGTGTGTCTGAAATGCACCTTTAAGTTCAGTTGGAGCTGAAACGACGAGCAGATATCTCGATTGAGGATGTTAATATTTAGCTACGTTATTAGCTGTTATGTGTTTTGTTTTGCACGCAGGGTATGGCTAAATGGGGTGTGTAGAATTACAACTAAACCTAGGGTATGGCTAAATGGGGTGTGTAGAATCCCTCCACCAGTTGAAGCTAATTTACTAAACTATAAACTCTAAAGTACTATTTGGAGAACAGCAAAAACTAACAGAAATGCCCCCAGACATTAATTATTTAACTGTACTAGAATGCTTAAAAGGTCACTATGTTTTATATCGGTTATCGGTATGGTTTCTTTTTGGCAAGGAAAATATTGAATATCTGTATCGGCCAAAAATGTACTATCGGTGCATTCCTAATAATAAGGTTGGTAACAAGATGGAACATCGTTGTGGAAATCTGTTGCAGCTCAAGTCGACTACAAAATCCACAATGCAATGCTCTCTGTGTGGGCTGGCTGGTAGCTAAACGTATCTACACACAATAATACCAAAGACAATATCAGCATGCGAAGTAGCTAACTAGCTGGGTTTTGAGTGCTTCTCCCCTATTTGGGAAGTTGGTCTGCCCGCTCCTCAGTCTGAGAGATATTCTGAGAGCAGGTTCGAGTCCTCTTCCTCTGTACATAAAAACTGTTTAAAACTGTATAACACAATAGTGGTTTTGGAAAACTGGTTCATATATGCTAAAGTCAATAGCGAATGTGGCTATGTATATATTTTTATTTTGCCGTTCATGAATTAAAGACCTATTTCAGCCAGTTAACTAAGTTTTTGCTGTCTTAGCTAGCCGTGTTAATGACGAGCTAACTAGCACCGTTGGTCTCTGCACTACAATGTCACGCCAGCTATTGCCAGCAGGTGATTTACTAGCAGGTGACTTATTGAAATATTAAGTGAATGTTTATTTTCTTACCATCTTAAAATGTTTATATAAAAAGGGTTGTACTTGTGCTTTGTATTTATGGATTAATATCACTTCACATTGAGGGTATGTATCAATAACGTTACTGTTGCTCCTATCTAACAATAGTGCTAGGTGCCTGTACTACAGAAACACTGCTAATGCAACAATAGTGCTAGGTGCCTGTACTACATAAACACTGCTAATCCAACAATAGTGCTTGGTGCCTGTACTACAGAAACACTGCTAATCCAACAATAGTGCTAGGTGCCTGTACTACAGAAACACTGCTAATCCAACAATAGTGCTAGGTGCCTGTCCTACAGAAACACTGCTAATCCAACAATAGTGCTAGGTGCCTGTACTACAGAAACACTGCTAATCCAACAATAGTGCTAGGTGCCTGCACATTTCATTTAAAGGGGAACTACTCTCAAAAATCTAAATTTCTTAGATTTACCCCAAACCTCAATTGTGGTCTCCTGATGTGGTTTAAGCATTGTTATGTACTTGGAATATACAATTGTATTGTTTTTCTGTTTTAAAAAAAGTCAGACTTTGAGAACAACAACCTGAAAAAAAATTGAGAAATTTTGAAACCTGTGAATTTCTGACTCAGTTTCTCTGTTTCAATAATAGTAATACTATTATCCTACTTTACAGTACAGCTCGGGTTGGTCTACTATTATCCTACTTTACAGTACAGCTTGGGTTGGTCTACTATTATCATACTGAACAGTACAGCTTGGATTCGTCTACTATTAACCTACTGACCAGTACAGCTTGGGTTGGTCTACTATTATCATACTGAACGGTACAGCTTGGGTTGGTCTACTATTATCCTACTGAACAGTACAGCTTGGATTCGTCTACTATTAACCTACTGAACAGTACAGCTTGGGTTGGTCTACTATTATCCTACTGACCAGTACAGCTTGGGTTGGTCTACTATTAATCCTACTGAACAGTACAGCTTGGGTTGGTCTACTATTATCCTCCTGAACAGTACAGCTTGGGTTGGTCTACTATTATCCTACTGAACAGTACAGCTTGGGTTGGTCTACTATTATCCTACTGAACAGTACAGCTTGGGTTGGTCTACTATTATCCTACTGAACAGTACAGCTTGGGTTGGTCTACTATTATCCTACTGAACAGTACAGCTTGGGTTGGTCTACTATTATCCTACTGAACAGTACAGCTTGGGTTGGTCTACTATTATCCTACTGAATAGTACAGCTTGGGTTGGCCTACTATTATCCTACTGAACAGTACAGCTTGGGTTGGTCTACTATTATCCTACTGAACAGTACAGCTTGGGTTGGCCTGACTGTGAAAGACCAATATGGGATTCATCATTTTAGGTCATTCAGAGTGTATATCACTGTTTCTCATGCTTTTCACACAGGGTGCCTTTCCTTCTCTGGGCCGTTTGGAAAATGTTTTACTAAATTAGAGTACTGTGTACCTACTTCTCCAGGCACCACTACACCACTGACCTACACAACAGCTTTCAACATACCAGTATTTAGTTTGGAAACTTTCAAAAGAAATGCTGGTCTAAATAACACAATATCAAAATATGTAAAATTATCCATTTATTTGTTTAAAAAGTGGTTGCAATGCTGTGAAAAAGTGTTGTACTCCACTACAGCAGTAAAATAATCGCTATTCTCAAAGTTGGGTTTGTCTTTGCAGGGGGACTCTTATTTAGAAGAAAATAATCTGCTGTTGTGCTGCCATCATATTATCCTGCTGCTAGCAGAACAGTAATATAAGAGTTTAACCTCGAATATTTGTACAGTGTTCTGCAAGGTACAAACTGCAGAGGTCTCTATATAGAGCCAGATCAATAAGAGGTTATTTCCACAAGGGGGCGACAAACGCCAGTTAATATTCCTGAATAGAGCACCACAGAATTTATAGGCTCCCTTTGCCAAGTGGTCAATTTGGAGTACCTCCGGCCTGGGCCAGGGGTGCGTCCCAAAAGTATTTACTGCTTCCTGACATGTGCACTCGTTCACTACTCCCCATAAAGTGTAAAAGCATTGGATTGGTGAAGGCGTAGGTTATAGCACGAGTTTCCAAACTAATCAATTCTTGTCAAGTACTGTCCATGAAGAGAAGTGAACAAGTGCACACTTTGGGAGAAAGGGGAGATTATTGGGGTACAGACCAGGTATGCAGACGTTTCCCCAGCCCAGGTATGCAGACGTTTCCCCAGCCCAGGTATGCAGACGTTTCCCCAGCCCAGGTATGCAGACGTTTCCCCAGTCCAGGTTTGCAGATGTTTCCCGAGCCCAGGTATGCAGACGTTTCCCGAGCCCAGGTATGCAGACGTTTCCCCTGCCCAGGTATGCAGACGTTTCCCCAGCCCAGCACCACTTCAACCAATACCTATCAATCAATATATCATCAAATCCTTTATGATTAGACAATTTTACTTCAGGCGTTTCACTGATGGTCTGGAACAAAATCGTGCAAACCCTGTATCTCTCCAGGGTTGATGGGTGACTGTATCTCTCCAGGGTTGGTGGGTGACTGTATCTCTCCAGGGTTGGTGGGTGACTGTATCTCTCCAGGGTTGGTGGGTGACTGTATCTCTCCAGGGTTGGTGGGTGACTGTATCTCTCCAGGGTTGGTGGGTGACTTCTGGACCCTGATCAGACATGGAGTAGTTGGCTCTGCATTTACACTGGGGCTCTGTTCACAAACGCAAACAGACCCCACAGAGCCCCAGGACAGCAAACATATTAGACCCAACCAAATCATGAGAAAACAAAAAGATAATTACTTGACACATTTGAAAGAATTAACAAACAAAAAAAGAGCAAACTAGAATGCTATTTATCCCTGAACAGAGAGTACACAGTGGCAGAATACCTGACCACTGTCACTGACCCAAACTTAAGAAAAGCTTTGACTATGTACAGACTCAGTGAGTTAGCCTTGCTATTGAGAAAGGCCGCCGTAGGCAGACCTCAAATCAAATTGTATTAGTTATGAGCCCCTAACCAACAATGCTGTTAAAAAAAATATGGAAAGAATAGGAAATTAAAGTAACAAGTAATTACTATATACAGGTGGGTACCTGGCTCTCAAGAGAAGAAAGGCTATGTGCACACAGCCCACAAAATGAGGTGGAAACTGAGATGCACTTCCTAACCTCCTGCCAAATGTATGACCAGTTCATTCATACTGTATGTTGTAGTCTGTCCAAGAGGGGAATCACACAGACTGATCTCAGTTAATTCATACTGTATGTTGTAGTCTGTCCAAGAGGGGAATCACACAAGACAGATCTCAGTTAATTCATACTGTATGTTGTAGTCTGTCCAAGAGGGGAATCACACAAGACTGATTTTAGTTAATTCATACTGTATGTTGTAGTCTGTCCAAGAGGGGAATCACACAAGACTGATCTCAGTTAATTCATACTGTATGTTGTAGTCTGTCTAATAATTAAATCACACAAGACTGACAGCCTGTAATTTTATTAAAAGCATTCAGTTGATTACATGGCAGTTTAGAGAGAAACATCATAACAATAATCTACATCATAATCAATATCATAACATTTATAATCAATAACATCATTATCTATATACTACTAACAACATCATAACAATAATCTACATCATAATCAATATATCAATATCAATATCATAACATTTATAATCAATAACATCATTATCTATATACTACTAACAACATCATAACAATAATCTACATCATAATCAATATCATAACATTTATAATCAATAACATCATTATCTATATACTACTAACAACATCATAACAATAATCTACACCATAATCAATATCATAACATTTATAATCAATAACATCATTATCTATATACTACTAACAACATCATAACAATAATCTACATCATAATCAATATCATAACATTTATAATCAATAACATCATTATCTATATACTACTAACAACATCATAACAATAATCTACATCATAATCAATATCATAACATTTATAATCAATAACATCATTATCTATATACTACTAACATCATCATAACAATAATCTACATCATAATCAATATCATAACATTTATAATCAATAACATCATTATCTATATACTACTAACAACATCATAACAATAATCTACATCATAATCAATATCATAACATTTATAATCAATAACATCATGAGAGGTAAACAACAACAACAAACCCATTTATGTTTTTTCTTCTTCAAAATACAAAGAATAAACAGATGATTATAATAATACATGAACTAATAATGGGAACACTACAAGATAAAGAATCTAAGAGACACTAAATAAGATAAAGAATCTAAGAGACACTAAATAAGATAAAGAATCTAAGAGACACTAAATAAGATAAAGAATCTAAGAGACACTAAATAAGATAAAGAATCTAAGAGACACTAAATAAGATAAAGAATCTAAGAGACACTAAATAAGATAAAGATTCTAAGAGACACTAAATAAGATAAAGAATCTAAGAGACACTAAATAAGATAAAGAATCTAAGAGAACACTAAATAAGATAAAGAATCTAAGAGACCCTAAATAAGATAAAGAATCTAAGAGACACTAAATAAGATAAAGAATCTAAGAGACACTAAATAAGATAAAGAATCTAAGAGACACTAAATAAGATAAAGAATCTAAGAGACACTAGATAAGATAAAGAATCTAAGAGACACTAAATAAGATAAAGACATGAAGACAAAAGCAAAAATCAATACATTCTGGAACACAAAACAGACGTAATTGAGCTACTCGCTTAAAATAATCAAAACCCCATGTTACCCAAAACCCCATGTTACCCAAAACCCCATGTTACCCAAAACCTCATGTTACCCAAAACCCATGTTACCAAAACCCCATGTTACCCAAAACCCCATATTACCCAGAACCCCATGTTACCCAGAACCCCATGTTACCCAGAACCCCATGTTACCCAAAACCCCATGTTACCAGAACCCCATGTTACCCAGAACCCCATGTTACCCAGAACCCCATGTTACCCAGAACCCCATGTTACCCAAACCCCATGTTTTTCTGGTGGTAAAAACCAAACTAAAAGGAATAATGTTGGTTGCAGTCACTCCTTTTAGATTTCTTCCAAGGTTCTAGAAAGATAAACTCATTCTGAACTTGTTATTAAAATTAGAACCACTTCAGGTTTGTCACCACATTTTAAACACCAGTCCACTGCTGACCATCGATTTAAAACACAAAACTGACCTAAGATCAGCATGTAGGGTCAGCTTCATTCTACTCCTACTCCGTCCCCTGGGCTGCTCTCTCCTCTCCCGGTCCAGCTTCAGCTCTGGAGCTCAGAGAGACCATCTCCATGGCATTGACATCAAGATCCATGCTGCTCACCCTGTTCACTCTCTTCTGCCTCCTGGTGGGCTAGGGAGACACAGCACCAACAATCAGACATTTACTCTCTAGTATCTCCATTCTCTCTCCCCCCTCTCCCCCTCTCCCTCTAGTTTAAATGACTTGTAACGTCTGAGTAAATGTCTTTACCTTGTAGTACAGGTAGGAGGTGGTGATGGTTGTCAGTAGGATCAGCAGCACTACAACGTGTCTGATGATGAAGGCTGGCAGAGGAGAGGCTGCAAACAGAAACACCTTTGATGAGGGGACTGATCATCATCACATAGATCTGTGGGAAATCTGTCAATGACAAAGTTATAAGTCTGGTTCATGTTCAGTTACCTGTGATGGTGAGGGAGAGGAGCTCACTCTCAGAGGAGAAGTTATGAGAGAAAACATAATTGTCATAAACACAGCTGTAGTTCCCTTGGTGGGAGTCATCTGCAGCAGGGAAGAAGAAGGCAGCAGAGTGATTGACAGCTGGCTGGGTCTGGGTTCTGTTGGAGCCGGTGAACGTGAGGAGGAAGGAGCCTCCTGGGTACTGTGGTTGAGTGGAGCAGGTGATGGTGAAGGTGTAGCCCCTGAACACCTCGGGCCCCTGGTGGCCCCTGGAGACCCCTCCCATTGATTCAGTCAGGGAGATATCAGGCTGGACCAGGAGATCTGTAACAATAAAAGAGAAGAAGAAAAACCTCTTCAACTAGTTTCCTATAGATATGACAATAACATCAGCATGTAACAGTGCTAGCCACCCTCCCTCACAGGGCAACATGAGTAGTGGGCCAACAGTCACTGAGACAACATATGTTGATATCATGCTTAAGTAGGACATCTGGAACAAGAGGAGAGAAAAAGAAAACGTAGCTCCTCAACTACTTTCCTCATTTAGATATGACAATAACATGACATGTGACAGTGGTAGTGAGTAGAGACGTTCACTGAGATAACACTCAAATACAAAAGCATTCTGGGATATTTAACTTGTATGTGATTCCTACTTGATTGAGTGATCTATTTTGCAAAGCAGACTGACAAGCTAAACAGTCATCATGAGAGGTGCAGAGGAAGTTGTATGAATGAAGGAAATCAGTTGAATATAATTATAATATGTTGATATTTCCTGAGCAGATCACTGTGAGTCCAGGAAGGAGATATAATACATGGACAAAAGTATGTGGAACTCAGCAGTGAGTTTTACAACAGAGGATTATTTTCACGCTCTACGTGGTTCAGAACTCGGCGGTCCGTTCTGTGAGCTTGTGTTGTCTACCACTTCACGGCTAAGCTGTTGTTGCTCCTAGACGTGCCACGTTAAGTCACTGAGATCTTCAATAAGTCCAATCTACTGGCAATGTTTGTCTATGGAGATTGCAAGGCTGTGTGCTCAATTGTATAAACCTGTCAGCAATGAGTGTGGCTGAAAAAGCCGAATCCACTGATGTCCACATACATTTGGCCATATAGTGTATCTTGTTATTACCTGAGCAGATCACTGTGAGTCCAGGAAGGAGATCATAGCTTCTGGAACACTCCCTCAGTGAAGACTCAGACCCAGAACAGGAAACTCCAAACCCTCCAGTGGTGTTTCCAGGAAGTACTGAAACAGTGGAGCCACAACCCAGCTGTCTACACACTACTGCAGCTACATCCTCCTGGTCCATGTCCTCAGCTCCCACAGTCCTCCACTCTCCCTGGTCGTACCGCTCCACTCCACCAGCACAGCGACTGCCTCCTCCCACCAGCCTCACATCATCAGGCTCTGAGAAAAGAAAAGAAAAGAGACAGTAATCTTACTATTTTCTCACTAAAACACACCTATATTGTCTCTCATATTCTTCACTCCAGGTGAGAAACAATGTTGATTGAGTGACAAACTGTTTCTTACCTGAGCAGGTGAGTCCAACAGCGTTACCAGGTAGGCAGGTGTTGTTTTCTCTGTCTGAGGTGTCACAGTCCAGGAGAAGGGACTCATTGCCTTTACACTGGAACTCTTTATCCCAGGTCTGACCCTCACCTCCTCCATAGAGCCCCCCCTGTAGAGCTGCAGGAGCCCCACAGCCAAGCTCCCCACAGACTACCTCTGCATCCTGCCGGTCAAAGTCAGCTTCACACACTGAGGCCCAGGACTGATTGGACTTCACCTCTACTCTCCCAGAGCAGAGACCAGCTCCATCCACAAGCCGCACAGACTCTGGAGAAAAAGAGTTGGTTGAACATTCAATCAGTTTTGTTGATGACACTGTCATGGACTAAACACATACGTTGGATAAAAGATTGTAGTTTGCTATGTTTGATACTGTAAGAGGTAGAAATGGGTTCTTAGTCACTCAGGATAGGGTTGGGAATAATGCAGGCAGGAGACAGGAATAAGTTCACTTCACTTTATAGAAAATAAACAGCTGGACTTCCATCAGGCAGCTTCACTTCAGTACCATCTGAACTACAATGATCTGCCCATGAACATCTCCCATAAACCAATATGACAAACACAAATATATTGTTTAAATACATCTGACATCTCTCCCTCTATTTAAATGAAATGAAAACACATAAAACATGATAGATGGTAATATTGTATAATGTATAAATAAATCTCTCAATATGACCAGTCTCTTACCTGAACAGGTCACATGATGATAATATCCACCATTACAGAAACCAGGTCCTCCTGTGATGTCACACTGTCTAACAGAAGACTCATCTCCATCACATCTCAATAGTGTGACTCTTCCATCTTCAACCAGAACTCTAGATTCAGCTACAGGATTCCCACAGTCCAGCTGTCTACACACAACCTTAACATCTCTCATCACTCTCCACCACCTAGAACATAGACCTGACCACTCTCCTCTGTAGAAGACTTCCACTGTCCCAGAACAGGAACTGGTCCCATTCACCAGTCTGACTGATCCTGCAGCTGTAAACAGCAGAGAGGAAAACACAGTGGTGAGGACAGATGATGACAGTGATTCTGTTATTCTAACAGCAGTAATGCTTTGTGGTTGACAAGTATTAGTAGTTCCATAAAACAATACTTGTTATTGGGTTTTAGAATGGTGTGTTTGGACACATGAATTTCTCCATGTGTGATAATAAAGTTGACTAATATTGAACTGCTATAATCACTGTAGATTTATACTCTACCTACCTGGTGGACTGACGCTTTGAGCCTGGAGATCTGAGGAGAAAGAGAGAGACAGAGGAGAAAGAGAGAGAAAGAGACAGAGAGAGACAGAGTAGAAAGGGAGGAGTCAGAGGAAGAGAGAGACAGAGGAGAAAGGGAGGAGTCAGAGGAAGAGAGAGACAGAGGTTAAATGAACATCAACATGACCTTTCATGATGTGATGGGAAGACAGGCTTATCGTTGGTATGGTGCAACAACACCCATGTGTACATACACTATATATACAAAAGTATGTGGACACCCCTTCAAATTAGTGGATTCTATTTCAGCCACACCCCTTCCTGACAGATGTATTAAATCAAGCACTCAGCCATGCAATCTCCATAGACAAACATTAACAGTAGAACGGCCTTAATGAAGATCTCAGTGACTTTCAACATGGCACCATCGAAGGATGCCACCTTCCAACAAGTCAGTTTGTCAAATGTCTGCCCATACATTCCTCTTCCATGGAAAGGTTCATGTATTGACTTTATATAGTTTATATATCATTTATTACACTTGCTTTTGTCTGTTTTTTAAATCATTCATTTCATAGGACAGGGTCAAGCTGAGCTGATCCAAGAGTGGAAAAGGTTACTGATTGTGATGACATCACTGGTGAGAAGTCAGTTATGAAAAGATATTGAGTTGACTGCATGTTAGTCTGTCAGCCCCATCTCTGTTGACATCTCCCTCTCTCTCCATCTCCCCTCCCCTCCTCCTCTGTCCCATAGACACATCAAGTAGTTTGGGTGTGTAGAAATACAGCTAAACCTAGGGTATGGCTAAATGGGGTATGTATAAATACAGATAAACCTAGGGTATGGCTAAATGGGGTGTGTAGAAATACAGCTAAACCTAGGGTATGGCTAAATGGGGTGTGTAGAAATACAGCTAAACCTAGGGTATGGCTAAATGGGGTGTGTAGAAATACAGCTAAACCTAGGGTATGGCTAAATGGGATGTGTATAAATACAGCTAAACCTAGGGTATGGCTAAATGGGGTGTGTAGAAATACAGCTAAACCTAGGGCATGGCTAAATGGGATGTGTAGAAATACAGCTAAACCTAGGGTATGGCTAAATGGGGTGTGTAGAAATACAGCTAAACCTAGGGTATGGCTAAATGGGGTGTGTATAAATACAGCTAAACCTAGGGTATGGCTAAATGGGGTGTGTATAAATACAGCTAAACCTAGGGTATGGCTAAATGGGGTGTGTATAAATACAGCTAAACCTAGGGTATGGCTAAATGGGGTGTGTAGAAATACAGCTAAACCTAGGGTATGGCTAAATGGGGTGTGTATAAATACAGCTAAACCTAGGGTATGGCTAAATGGGGTGTATAGAAATACAGCTAAACCTAGGGTATGGCTAAATGGGGTGTGTAGAAATACAGCTAATCCTAGGGTATGGCTAAATGGGGTGTGTATAAATACAGCTAAACCTAGGGTATGGCTAAATGGGGTGTGTAGAAATACAGCTAAACCTAGGGTATGGCTAAATGGGGTGTGTATAAATACAGCTAAACCTAGGGTATGGCTAAATGGGATGTGTATAAATACAGCTAAACCTAGGGTATGGCTAAATGGGGTGTGTAGAAATACAGCTAAACCTAGGGTATGGCTAAATGGGGTGTGTATAAATACAGCTAAACCTAGAGTATGGCTAAATGGGGTGTGTATAAATACAGCTAATCCTAGGGTATGGCTAAATGGGGTGTGTAGAAATACAGCTAAACCTAGGGTATGGCTAAATGGGGTGTGTATAAATACAGCTAAACCTAGAGTATGGCTAAATGGGGTGTGTAGAAATACAGCTAATCCTAGGGTATGGCTAAATGGGGTGTGTAGAAGCTAAACCTAGGGTATGGCTAAATGGGGTGTGTAGAAATACAGCTAAACCTAGGGTATGGCTAAATGGGGTTTGTAGAAATACAGCTAAACCTAGGGTATGGCTAAATGGGGTGTGCATAAATACAGCTAAACCTAGGGTATGGCTAAATGGGGTGTGTAGAAATACAGCTAAACCTAGGGTATGGCTAAATGGGGTGTGTAGAAATACAGCTAAACCTAGGGTATGGCTAAATGGGATGTGTAGAAATACAGCTAAACCTAGGGTATGGCTAAATGGGGTGTGTAGAAATACAGCTAAACCTAGGGTATGGCTAAATGGGATGTGTAGAAATACAGCTAAACCTAGGGTATGGCTAAATGGGATGTGTAGAAATACAGCTAAACCTAGGGTATGGCTAAATGGGGTGTGTAGAAATACAGCTAAACCTAGGGTATGGCTAAATGGGGTGTGTAGAAATCCCCCCACCTGATAATTTACTGTACTTAAAAACTCTAAAATACTATTTGGAGAACAGCAAAAACTAACAAAAATGCCCCCAGACTTGAATTATCACTGCGATATTAGGTTTATATTAGGTTTAAAGGTCTGTGGAATGGATGTACAACGTACTACTCAACCTCATCATACAGAGGCTACATTGACTCATTTAGTCTACTGGTGGAACAGTACAATGAAATAGATGTATACTAAACTCAGCAAGAAAAGAAACGTCCTCTTACTGTCAACTGAGTTTATTTTCAGCAAACTTAACATGTGTAAATATTTGTATGAACATAACAAGATTCAACAACCGAGACATAAACTGAAGAAGTTCCACAGACATGTGACTAACAGAAATGGAATAATGTGTCCCTGAACAAAGGGGGGGGGGGGGGGGGGGGGGGGTCAGTAACAGTCAGTATCTGGTGTGGCCACCAGATGCATTAAGTACTGTAGTGCATCTCCTCCTCATGGACTGCATCAGATTTGCTAGTTCTTGCTGTGAGATGTTACCCCACCCTTCCACCAAGGCACCTGCAAGTTCCCGGACATTTCTGGGGGGGAATGGCCCTAACCCTCACCCTACGATCCAACAGGTCCCAGATGTGCTCAATGGAATTGAGATCTGGGCTCTTCGCTGGCCACGGAAGAACACTGACAGGAAATCACCCACTGAACGAGCAGTATGGCCAGTGGCATTGTCATGCTGGAGGGTCATGTCAGGATTAGCATGCAGGAAGGGTACCACATGAGGGAGGAGGATGTCTTCCCTGTAACGCACAGCATTGACATTGCCTGCAATGACAACAAGCTCAGTCCGATGATGCTGTGACACACCGCCCCAGACCATGACGGACCCTCCACCTCCAAATCGATCCTGCTCCAGAGTACAGGCCTCGGTGTAACGCTCATTCCTTCGACGATAAACGCAAATCTGACCATCACCCCTGGTGAGACAAAAGTGCGACTCATCAGTGAAGAGCACTTTTTGCCAGTCCTGTCTGGACCAGCGACGGTGGGTTTATGCCCATATGCAACGTTGTTGCCGGTGATGTCTGGTGAGGACCTGCGTTACAACAGGCTGGTGAGGACCTGCCTTACAACAGGCCTACAAGCCCTCAGTACAGCCTCTCTCAGCCTATTATGGACAGTCTGAGCACCGATGAAGGGATTATGCGTTCCTGGTGTAACTCGGGCAGTTGTTGTTGCCATCCTGTACCTGTCCCACAGGTGTGATGTTTCGGATGTACCGACCCTGTGCAGTTGTTGTTACACGTGGTCTGCCACTGCGAGGATGATCAGCTGTCCGTCCTGTCTCCCTGTAGCGCTGTCTTAGGCGTCTCACAATATGGACATTACAATTTTTTGCCTAAGGTCCTCATGCCTCCTTGCAGCATGCCTAAGGGACATTCACACAGATGAGCAGGGACCCTGGGCATCTTTCTTTTGGTGTTTTTCACAGTTAGTTGAAAGGCCTCTTTAGTGTCCTAAGTTTTCATAACTGTGACCTTAATTGCCTACCGTTTGTAAGCTGCTAGTGTCTTAACGACCGTTCCACAGGTGCATGTTCATTAATTGTATATGTTTCATTGAAAAAGCATGGGAAACAGTGTTTAAACCCTTTACAATGAAGATCTGTGAAGTTATTTGGATTTTTACGAATTATCATTGAAAGACAGGGTTCTGAAAAAGGGACCTCTTTTTTTTTTGCTGAGTTAGTCTACCAAGTGTTAATGTCACCACCATGGACTCAGCCTGCAAGCACACACTCAAAACAGCCAGGGCTTAACCACAAAGACTAATATAGATGGCTTGTACAACGAAGAGTGGCAGAGTTTAGACACATAGCAACAGTATCTATTATAAGGCCTGCAGCAAAACATATGAATCTTAAAGTCCCTTAATTAACAATGGGGAGGGTCTCTGGAACCCACCCCCTACAGTGACATTAACACTTGGTAGAATATATAACTTAAACATCCATGGTGGTGACATTAACACTTGGTAGAATATATAACTTAAACATCCATGGTGGTGACATTAACACTTGGTAGACTATGCTCTGCATTCAGAGATGTTCCTTATGATGTGTGCACCCAGCTCATTTTGTATTTGCCTGTCTGCATTATTCACCAGGGAAAGGAAACATTCTGTGAATACTGAAGCATTGCATCAACAAGGTGGCTCTGATAATATTGAAACATTGTATAAATGAACGAGGCGGCTCGGAGGAAATGAAACATTTAGTATCAACAAGACAACTCTGAGAATATTCATATTGCAACATAGTAGTCAACACGGAGGCAGCAGGGCCAGTTTGTCTGTCTGATATTATTGTGTTGCCTACGCAGCATCTGGGTGCTCATTATATACTAAAAACAGCCCTACATCCACACTATAGATAAATAACTTAGCAATATTGAATGACGTTATGCAGCAATATTGATCTGTTCATCTTTTAATTCAGGAAGATGGACAAGTAACACTGATGGAGTGAGAGGTGGAAATGCATTATACCAGAGGTAGGTAGACTACAGGTAGGGATTAGGATGCAGACAGAGTAACACTGATGGAGTGAGAGGTGGAAATGCATTATACCAGAGGTAGGTAGACTACAGGTAGGGATTAGGATGCAGACAGAGCAACACTGATGGAGTGAGAGGTGGAAATGCATTATACCAGAGGTAGGTAGACTACAGGTAGGGATTAGGATGCAGACAGAGCAACACTGATGGAGTGAGAGGTGGAAATGCATTATACCAGAGGTAGGTAGACTACAGGTAGGGATTAGGATGCAGACAGAGTAACACTGATGGAGTGAGAGGTGGAAATGCATTATACCAGGGGTAGGTAGACTATAGGTAGGGATTAGGATGCAGACAGAGCAACACTGATGGAGTGAGAGGTGGAATTGCATTATACCAGAGGTAGGTAGACTACAGGTAGGGATTAGGAAGCAGACAGAGCAACACTGATGGAGTGAGAGGTGGAAATGCATTATACCAGAGGTAGGTAGACTACAGGTAGGGATTAGGATGCAGACAGAGGATGATGATGTAGTCCTATAGGTAAGAAGTTAATGTTGGGTTCGCTACAGAAGGCTATATCAAACCACTGATACAGTACTGGACCACTAGGGGGGGAAATGGTTTTCCAAAAAGTAAAAAAAAACATTTTTGTATTTTTCAGGATCACGCCTACTTCCCTCAGCTATGCTCTGTCCCCTTCCCTCCTCTCTCTCTCCACTACTCTCTCCTCTGCCCTCCCCACCCCCTCTTTCCTCTCTCTCTCGTTCTCTCTCTCTTCCTGACATGTAGCATCAGGCCTGTTGAGCTTGACTCAGGTCACAGACCTCTGCCATCGACACTCCCCCCTTCTCCTGCTCTAACATTAGACCAATATTAAATAGATACATAAAATATACTCTCATTCATTTACATAGGGACAGATACAATCAATCATTGACACACTGAATATACAACAGTCAGATGCATGACACCATCACATCTTAACTGACATTAGTGCCTGTCCCCAGATGGACAGTTAGGATACAGTAAAGTACATTTACAGGTGATCACATCATTGTCCTGCTTTGAGACACATTTTTACTGTCTGCTTCCAGTTGCATGTTATTTTACTAGCCCTGAAAATTATGATATATCTTACAATATCAAAACATATCTCAGTAACTGTCACAAGTGTATAACAATATAACAGCCTCCTACCTGTGCTCCACAACAGGATGGTCAGTACCACTGCAGGTATCATATCTGTCTCTAACTGGGGCTCCACTGAGCAAAACAAGTCTACTGTCATGAAGAGAAGACTGAAGTGTGGAAAATACTGCTCGGCTTTATGACTTCTATCTCATTACTTCCTGACTTCTATGACGTGACAAACCTTTAAGCAGCTAAGATCAGCTAAACCCACCTACCTACAGGAAACACTGACATTAGAAAAACTCCACAGGAAACTGCTGACAGAGCAGCAACGTTTCACATAGTGTGTCCTATAATATCAGCTCTAACTTTCTACTGCTTGAGTTCACCTCTTATAGAATATTGGCTTAATGTTCCAGCACCTCAATATAAACAGTACCAGCACCCAAAATGAGTACCGATGAGGTCTCATGTTAGAGCAGGAGAAGGGGGGATGTGGTGTAGAAGCTAGAGGTCTGTTACCCAAGTCAACTCAACAGGCCTGATGCTATATGTCAGGGTCAGGCTGGGCTGGGCCAAGAGAGGAACAGGTTACTGGTTATGATGACATCACTGGTGAGAAGTCAGTGATACAAATATATTCAGTTGGTTTAAATGTTTGTCTCTCTCTCCCTCCTCCCCTGTCTCCTTCTACCAACCCAGTCTGTCTGTGAGTAAGAACTATCTTGCTCTCGCTCCTCCTCCAGTTGCTCTCTTCCTCCCGCCTCCCCCCTCTTTGACAGATATGATGCTGCATGTCAGGTTCATTGTTGGGGTCAGGGTTGGGGTTGGGGTCAGGTCAGCCTACAGCTGTGTCTGTAAACAACGACCCTATATGGAAGTAAATGACTACAAACTACATTCAAGTCTTGAGTTTATTCAAGTAGAATAAGAAAAGGACAAAACAACATCAAGGTGTATCTGTTAGAAATCATCAGAACATCACATCAACTCACAAGAATCACAGTAGGATAGAAATTAACACTTGGTAGAATATATAACTTAAACATCCATGGTGGTGACATTAACACTTGGTAGAATATATAACTTAAACATCCATGGTGGTGACATTAACACTTGGTAGAATATATAACTTAAACATCCATGGTGGTGACATTAACACTTGGTAGACTATATAACTTAAACATCCATGGTGGTGACATTAACACTTGGTAGACTATACAACTTAAACATCCATGGTGGTGACATTAACACTTGGTAGACTATATAACTTAAACATCCATGGTGGTGATGTCGGGGCAGGTTCTTTGTTCCTTGTCAATCATTTGCTTATTGGTGAAATCAGTAATCAGACAATATCTTTAAGTAAATCAATCATTCATTTATTAATGCAATTGCAGACAGAAGTTGACAACGGGAACACAGCATGTATGTTTCAGAGTAAGTTCTGCAACCCACCTAAGGGCACAGCTGATTATATACATGTGGTCACTCTCTAGTGGTATGATCACCTATGTCAATGTGTGTATCAATAAGCTGAGGTTACCTTATAAGACAACCTAGTACAGTAGCTTCTGTGAATTCATTAGCATTGTCCACTGTCACACAATATCAACATGTCAAAACCAGACAGTGGTTACTTCTCTTTATCTAGTTTCAGTCTGACTCAGACCCAGCCTGCAAGCACACTCTCACAACAGCCAGAGCTTAACCACAAAGACTAATATAGATGCTTGTACAACGTATAGTGGCAGAGTTTAGACACATAGCAACAGTATCTATTATAAGGCCTGCAGCAAAACATATGAATCTTAAGGTCTCCTTAATCAACAATGAGGAGGGTCTTTGGGACCCACCCCCTACAGTGACATTAACCGATAAATCCATGATAATCTAAAATTTCAATAAGCATTTCCCAACAGCTGGCCATGCCATCCTCCCCGCTACCCCAACCCCGGCCAACAGCTCCGCCCCCCCCCCCCCCCCCCCCGCAGCTACTTGCCCGAGCCTCCCCAGCCTCTCCTTCACCCAAATCCAGATAGCAGATGTTCTGAAAGAGCTGCAAAACCTGGACCCGTACAAATCAGCTGGGCTTGACAATCTGGACCCTCTCTTTCTAAAACTATCCGCCGCCATTGTTGCAACCCCTATTACTAGCCTGTTCAACCTCTCTTTCGTATCGTCCGAGATCCCTAAAGATTGGAAAGCTGCCGCGGTCATCCCCCTCTTCAAAGGGGGTGACACTCTAGACCCAAACTGTTACAGACCTATATCCATCCTGCCCTGCCTATCTAAAGTCTTCGAAAGCCAAGTTAATAAACAGATCACTGACCATTTTGAATCCCACCGTACCTTCTCCACTGTGCAATCCGGTTTCCGAGCTGGTCAGGGTTGCACCTCAGCCACGCTCAAGGACATAAATGATATCATAACCGCCATCGATACAATACAGTACTGTGCAGCCGTCTTCATCGACCTGGCCAAGGCTTTCGACTCTGTCAATCACTGTATTCTTATCGGCAGACTCAATAGCCTTGGATTCTCTAACGACTGCCTCGCCTGGTTCACCAACTACTTTGCAGACAGAGTTCAGTGTGCCAAATCAGAGGGCATGTTGTCCGGAGCTCTGGCAGTCTCTATGGGGGTACCACATGGTTCAATTCTCGGGCCGACTCTTTTCTCTGTATATATCAATGATGCCGCTCTTGCTGCTGGTGATTCTCTGATCCACTACGCAGATGATACAATTCTATACTTCTGGTCCTTCCTTGGACACTGTGATAACAAACCTCCAAACGAGCTTCAATGCCATACAACACTCCTTCTGTGGCCTCCAACTGCTCTTAAATGGTGACATTAACACTTGGTAGACTATATAACTTAAACATCCATGGTGGTGACATTAAGACTTGGTAGACTATATAACTTAAACATCCATGGTGGTGACATTAACACTTGGTAGACTATATAACTTAAACATCCATGGTGGTGACATTAACACTTGGTAGATTATATAACTTAAACATCCATGGTGGTGACATTAACACTTGGTAGAATATATAACTTAAACATCCATGGTGGAGACATTAACACTTGGTAGAATATATAACTTAAACATCCATGGTGGTGACATTAACACTTGGTAGACTATATAACTTAAACATCCATGGTGGTGACATTAACACTTGGTAGAATATATAACTTAAACATCCATGGTGGTGACATTAACACTTGGTAGACTATATAACTTAAACATCCATGGTGGTGACATTAACACTTGGTAGAATATATAACTTAAACATCCATGGTGGTGACATTAACACTTGGTAGACTATATAACTTAAACATCCATGGTGGTGACATTAACACTTGGTAGACTATATAACTTAAACATCCATGGTGGTGACATTAACACTTGGTAGAATATATAACTTAAACATCCATGGTGGTGACATTAACACTTGGTAGAATATATAACTTAAACATCCATGGTGGTGACATTAACACTTGGTAGAATATATAACTTAAACATCCATGGTGGTGACATTAACACTTGGTAGAATATATAACTTAAACATCCATGGTGGTGACATTAACACTTGGTAGAATATATAACTTAAACATCCATGGTGGTGACATTAACACTTGGTAGAATATATAACTTAAACATCCATGGTGGTGACATTAACACTTGGTAGAATATATAACTTAAACATCCATGGTGGTGACATTAACTGTTGTTGTCATGGTTGTTCCTGTTGGGTAGCAACTTCACCAGCTTGTTGTTGTTGTCATGGTTGTTCCTGTTGGGTAGCAACTTCACCAGCTTGTTGTTGTTGTCATGGTTGTTCCTGTTGGGTAGCAATGTCACCAGCTTGTTGTTGTTGTTGTCATGGTTGTTCCTGTTGGGTAGCAACTTCACCAGCTTGTTGTTGTTGTCATGGTTGTTCCTGTTGGGTAGCAACTTCACCAGCTTGTTGTTGTTGTCATGGTTGTTCCTGTTGGGTAGCAACTTCACCAGCTTGTTGTTGTTGTCATGGTTGTTCCTGTTGGGTAGCAACTTCACCAGCTTGTTGTTGTTGTCATGGTTGTTCCTGTTGGGTAGCAACTTCACCAGCTTGTTGTTGTTGTTGTCATGGTTGTTCCTGTTGGGTAGCAACTTCACCAGCTTGTTGTTGTTGTTGTCATGGTTGTTCCTGTTGGGTAGCAACTTCATCAGCTTGTTGTTGTTGTCATGGTTGTTCCTGTTGGGTAGCAACTTCACCAGCTTGTTGTTGTTGTTGTCAGGGTTGTTCCTGTTGGGTAGCAACTTCACCAGCTTGTTGTTGTTGTTGTCAGGGTTGTTCCTGTTGGGTAGCAACTTCACCAGCTTGTTGTTGTTGTCATGGTTGTTCCTGTTGGGTAGCAACTTCACCAGCTTGTTGTTGTTGTTGTCATGGTTGTTCCTGTTGGGAAGCAACTTCACCAGCTTGTTGTTGTTGTTGTTGTTGTCATGGTTGTTCCTGTTGGGAAGCAACTTCACCAGCTTGTTGTTGTTGTCGTTGTCATGGTTGTTCCTGTTGGGTAGCAACTTCACCTGCTTGTTGTTGTTGTTGTTGTCATGGTTGTTCCTGTTGGGTAGCAACTTCACCAGCTTGTTGTTGTTGTCAGGGTTGTTCCTGTTGGGTAGCAACTTCACCAGCTTGTTGTTGTTGTCGTTGTCATGGTTGTTCTTGTTGGGTAGCAACTTCACCTGCTTGTTGTTGTTGTTGTTGTCATGGTTGTTCCTGTTGGGTAGCAACTTCATCAGCTTGTTGTTGTTGTCATGGTTGTTCCTGTTGGGTAGCAACTTCACCAGCTTGTTGTTGTTGTCGTTGTCATGGTTGTTCTTGTTGGGTAGCAACTTCACCAGCTTGTTGTTGTTGTCGTCATGGTTGTTCCTGTTGGGTAGCAACTTCACCAGCTTGTTGTTGTTGTCATGGTTGTTCCTGTTGGGTAGCAACTTCACCAGCTTGTTGTTGTTGTTGTTGTCATGGTTGTTCTTGTTGGGTAGCAACTTCACCAGCTTGTTGTTGTTGTTGTTGTCATGGTTGTTCTTGTTGGGTAGCAACTTCACCAACTTGTTGTTGTTGTTGTCATGGTTGTTCTTGTTGGGTAGCAACTTCACCAGCTTGTTGTTGTTGTTGTTGTCATGGTTGTTCCTGTTGGGTAGCAACTTCATCAGCTTGTTGTTGTTGTCAGGTTTGTTCCTGTTGGGTAGCAACTTCACCAGCTTGTTGTTGTTGTCAGGGTTGTTCCTGTTGGGTAGCAACTTCACCAGCTTGTTGTTGTTGTTGTCATGGTTGTTCCTGTTGGGTAGCAACTTCACCAGCTTGTTGTTGTTGTTGTCATGGTTGTTCCTGTTGGGTAGCAACTTCACCAGCTTGTTGTTGTTGTCATGGTTGTTCCTGTTGGGTAGCAACTTCACCAGCTTGTTGTTGTTGTTGTTGTCATGGTTGTTCTTGTTGGGTAGCAACTTCACCAACTTGTTGTTGTTGTTGTCATGGTTGTTCTTGTTGGGTAGCAACTTCACCAGCTTGTTGTTGTTGTTGTTGTCATGGTTGTTCCTGTTGGGTAGCAACTTCATCAGCTTGTTGTTGTTGTCAGGTTTGTTCCTGTTGGGTAGCAACTTCACCAGCTTGTTGTTGTTGTCAGGGTTGTTCCTGTTGGGTAGCAACTTCACCAGCTTGTTGTTGTTGTTGTCATGGTTGTTCCTGTTGGGTAGCAACTTCACCAGCTTGTTGTTGTTGTTGTCATGGTTGTTCCTGTTGGGTAGCAACTTCACCAGCTTGTTGTTGTTGTTGTTGTTGTCATGGTTGTTCTTGTTGGGTAGCAACTTCACCAGCTTGTTGTTGTTGTCATGGTTGTTCTTGTTGGGTAGCAACTTCACCAGCTTGTTGTTGTTGTCAAGGTTGTTCCTGTTGGGTAGCAACTTCACCAGCTTGTTGTTGTCGTCATGGTTGTTCCTGTTGGGTAGCAACTTCATCAGCTTGTTGTTGTTGTTGTTGTTGTTGTCATGGTTGTTCCTGTTGGGTAGCAACTTCACCAGCTTGTTGTTGTTGTTGTCATGGTTGTTCCTGTTGGGTAGCAACTTCATCAGCTTGTTGTTGTCGTCATGGTTGTTCCTGTTGGGTAGCAACTTCACCAGCTTGTTGTTGTTGTTGTCATGGTTGTTCCTGTTGGGTAGCAACTTCACCAGCTTGTTGTTGTTGTTGTTGTCATGGTTGTTCTTGTTGGGAAGCAACTTCACCAGCTTGTTGTTGTTGTTGTCATGGTTGTTCCTGTTGGGTAGCAACTTCACCAGCTTGTTGTTGTTGTTGTTGTCATGGTTGTTCCTTTTGGGAAGCAACTTCACCAGCTTGTTGTTGTTGTTGTTGTCATGGTTGTTCTTGTTGGGTAGCAACTTCACCAGCTTGTTGTTGTTGTTGTCATGGTTGTTCCTGTTGGGTAGCAACTTCATCAGCTTGTTGTTGTTGTCATGGTTGTTCCTGTTGGGTAGCAACTTCATCAGCTTGTTGTTGTTGTCATGGTTGTTCCTGTTGGGTAGCAACTTCACCAGCTTGTTGTTGTTGTCACGTCCTGACCTTATTTCCTTTTTATGTCTCTATTTTGGTTTGGTCAGGGCCTGAGTTAGGGTGGGCATACTATGTTTTTCATTCTATGTTTTGTTCTGTGTGTTGTATTTCTATGTGTTTGGCCTGGTATGGTTCCCAATCAGAGGCAGCTGTCAATCGTTGTCTCTGATTGAGAACCATACTTAGGTAGCCTGTTCCCACCTGTGTTTGTGTTGTTTTCTGTTTTGTGTATTGCACCTTGCGGAACTGTTCGTCTGTTGTTTTTGTACAAGTGTTCATATTTATTAAACGTATTATGAATACTTACCACGCTGCACCTTGGTCCTCTTCTCCTTATCCCGGCGACATTCGTTACAGTTGTTGTTTTTCTGAAGCATCTTGTGTGATGTAGGTCTTGAGGGTAGAGGGTGAGAGAAGATGGATTCTATTCATATGCTGTCCAGCTTCTGAGAACATATTGTGCTAGAATGGAGAGGAGATCAGTAAACAACAGAACGTATGGTGCTAGAATGGAGAGGAGATCAGTAAACAACAGAACGCATGGTGCTAGAATGGAGAGGAGATCAGTAAACAACAGAACGTATGGTACTAGAATGGAGAGGAGATCAGTAAACAACAGAACGTATGGTGCTAGAATGGAGAGGAGATCAGTAAACAACAGAACGTATAGTGCTAGAATGGAGAGGAGATCAGTAAACAACAGAACGTATGGTGCTAGAATGGAGAGGAGATCAGTAAACAACAGAACGTATGGTGCTAGAATGGAGAGGAGATAAATAAACAACATATTTAGATTCTCTTCACAACTTGACAGTTACAGTACATTTGACCTTAAAGTAAAATCCTAATTGTATATGTACTTACCTATATAGACACACTTCCCATGGTTTGACAGAAACAAACTAGCTATAAAGACTATTTTCCTGACTGTCTCTACTGATGGCCTCTAACAGCAGAATAAAATCAGTGGGATATTTAACCAGCACTGAAACAGAGTAGGTTGCTAGTTGACTATGTGTTGTAAATTGTTTCAATGCTGCCGTCTACAGATCTAATGTATTGTAATACCACATGTACCAATACAGTAGAATTGACAGGGACACTGTGTAATGATACAATGACCCTCCATCCAATGTTCTGCTGCTGTTGTGCAACATTGTGACACCACTGACATGTTTACAGGTTGCCATGCCGACGAAAGAGAAGGTGTTTTCATTCTGTAATAAGGCCTTCACTTCAGTCTGGATGGCTGGTTGACTGCAGACAGGTTACACAGTATCAGTGTAGGTGTTAGGCTGTTTCTGCTCTCCTCCCAACTACTAATGGAATTGTCCTGCCAATGCAACGTATGAAAATGTATCCACTCACTACTGTAAGTCTCTCTGGATAAGAGCGTCTGCTAAATGACTCACATGTTCTATGTAATGTTCAGTTTGACAATATCAATGGAATAGACCAAAGCAGAGCCATGTATTTAGATATGAATACATGACTCTGGGCAAAAACACAAACAGATCTGGGACCTGCCAGGCTACACAGTTGACATCATAGGGAAACCCGACTAGCTTCTGGTCCAGTACTTACTGACTCGGAGCAGGGCGACATGGAGGAGAAAGTTCCTGACCGAAGACACCACATCTTCCTCTCTTCCGGGTCCATCTTCGGCCCCAGTGCCTCCATTTTCAGCATCTTTAGTTAATTAGCTGGCGGTGATGTGATCTGATTAGCGGCTGTCTGTCAACCAATAGCCTACTATGCTGTGTTATTAGCTAGAGCTAGACAGTCTGAGTACACTACATCCTGAATGGCCACGAAGATGTGTGTCTGAAATGCACTTTTAAGTTCAGTTGGAGCTGAAACGACGAGCAGATATCTCGATTGAGGATAATGTTAATATTTAGCTACGTTACTAGCTGTTATGTGTTTTGTTTTGCACGCAGGGTATGGCTAAATGGGGTGTGTAGAAATACAGCTAAACCTAGGGTATGGCTAAATGAGGTGTGTATAAATACAGCTAAACCTAGGGTATGGCTAAATGGGGTATGTAGAATCCCCCCACCAGTTGAAGCTAATTTACTGTCCTATAAACTCTTAAATACTATTTGGAGAACAGCAAAAACTAACAAAAATGCCCCCAGACATTAATAAATATTTAACTGTACTAGAATGCTTAAAAGACCGCAAAATGTTTTATATCGGTTATCGGTATCGTTTCTTTTTGGCAAGGAAAATATTGTATATCTGTATCGGCCAAAAATGTAATATCGGTGCATCCCTAATAATAAGGCTGGTAACAAGATGGAACATCGTTGTGGAAATCTGTTGCGGCTCAAGTCGACTACAAAATCCACAATGCAATGCTCTCTGTATGGGCTGGCTGGTAGCTAAACGTATCTACACACAATAATACCAAAGACAATATCAGCATGTGAAGTAGCTAACTAGCTGTTAAATCACCTAAACAAACTGCACTATCAATTTAGGAGTCTACAATCTCACCATGTTCAACCTGCAGATCGATGTGTCTCACAGAGTGGAATCTAACATTCACAACTTCAGAAATAATTTTGCGGAGATGTGAAACGTTGCCTTTTCTATGTCAAAAGGCGGTGCGGTGCATTCTGGGCGACTGTGGGACAAGGAGAGCGCACTTTCAAGGTTTGAATGGGAGTCTATTGGGCTCTAGATTAAAAACACAACATTATCATGAGTTTTGTTAAAAAGAAGTACAACATTACAGATATTTTCGGGGATGTGAGATAATTAACTTGCTATCTGTAGTATCGTATAGCTTTGGGATCGTGACAGTACGTACTTTTGATGAAAATAGGCAGTTTCTCGACATGAAGTACACTGACTGAGAAGGGATTACGTTACGATTGGTTTAGCAACCGCGGGACGCAGCATGACAACGTGAACGTGATTGGTCGACAGTCCGCTGGGTGGGGCGTTAACAGGCACGCAGATCTTTAGAAATGGGAGGATCATTTGTAAATTGAAAAACGTTGCCGACCCCCTGCTATAATGTATATGAAGTCACCTGTCTTGTTTTGCACGCTTTGTACAAAATAATAAAATGCAGTACTACAGGATATTTCTTAACGTAGCTCTTTATTAGCTAGCTACAACTGGCATGTTCACGTATCTCCAACCATGATCAGCTGACCACGACCTAACTATCTGGGTGGTCTTAACCAATCATAGCACAGTATGATACGGCGGTAAAATGCATCCAATTACAATTCAGTATGTTTAGACATATGAATATTACATTTTGCTCATCAAAGGTGTAACAAAGTGAAACAGTAGATCTCAAAGCCTCAGTTCCGGGAGAGTAGTGGGTGAAACCATTCACCTCAGGAAAAGGGGTGATGTAAATAACGTTTCCTTTCATTATATGTTACTGAATTCATAAAAATATTTGCTGCCATTGTAGTAAGGTTGGTAATACGAGAGGTCTTCGGACTTACCATTTTTGTATTATTTTCTTTGAAAGAACAACTAGTGTGTTTTGAGTGCTTCTCCCCTATTTGGGAAGTTGGTCTGCCCGCTCCTCAGTCTGAGAGATATTCTGAGAGCAGGTTCGAGTCCTCTTCCTCTGTACATAAAAACTGTTTAAAACTGTATAACACAATAGTGGTTTTGGAAACCTGGTTCATATATCCTAAAGGCAATAGCGAATGTGACTATGTATATATTTATTTTGCCGTTCATGAATTGAAGACCTATTTCAGCCAGTTAACCAAGTTGTTGCTGTCTTAGCTAGCCGTGTTAATGACGAGCTAACTAGCACCGTTGGTCTCTGCACTACAATGTCACGCCAGCTATTGTCAGCAGGTGATTTACTAGCAGGTGACTTATTGAAATATTAAGTGAATGTTTATTTTCTTACTACCTTAAAAGGTTTATATAAAAGGGTTGTACTTGTGCTCTGTATTTATGTATTAATATCACTTCACATTGAGGGTGTTGTAGCGACCCGCACAGACAGCGGTGTGTCAGGCTATTAGTGGGTTGTGTTGTATTTACCAGTGTTCGCGGGGTCCGACATGCTAATCAACCTGCTAAGCCAATCACGGGAATGCCTGGTGGTTGGCGGAGTGGCGTGGAGGGGGGTTGGGCAGGGGGATGGAGTGGCGTGGAGGGGGGTTGGGCAGGGGGATGGAGTGGCGTGGAGGGGGGTTGGGCAGGGGGATGGAGCATTGGAAGATAAGACCAGGTTTAGCCATTGTTCTTTCCCTTACGCCTGACCTTCACAAGAGAAGGTCACGTTTGACGTGGGTTACGGCCAAACAGTAGCCTGTGTAAAGTTGGGTTAATAAACTCAATCTCTGTCTGGACATGTGTTCCTTTATGATCTAGTCAGTATGTATCGCTAAGGTTACTGTTGCTCCTATCTAACAGATATCTTGTGTCCTATCTAACCATGTATCACTACTGTTGCTCCTATCTAACAGATATCTTGTGTCCTATCTAACCATGTATCACTACTGTTGCTCCTATCTAACAGATATCTTGTGTCCTATCTAACCATGTATCACTACTGTTGCTCCTATCTAACAGATATCTTGTGTCCTATCTAACCATGTATCACTACTGTTGCTCCTATCTAACAGATATCTTGTGTCCTATCTAACCATGTATCACTACTGTTGCTCCTATCTAACAGATATATTGTGTCCTACCTAACCAGTGAACATGTGACTGTGACCGTCCTGTCAGTGCCTGTCATCACTGTTTGATATCTTTTACTGCAGATAAAAACTGAGTCAACATGAAGTGTGGGTGTCCGTGTGCCTTTCTTCTGGGGGGCTATGTGAAGTTGGTTACACCAGGTGCCTGTACTACAGAAACACTGCAAATCCAACAATAGTGCTAGGTGCCTGTACTACAGAAACACTGCTAATCCAACAATAGTGCTAGGTGCCTGTACTACAGAAACACTGCTAATCCAACAATACTGCTAGGTGCCTGTACTACAGAAACACTGCTAATCCAACAATAGTGCTAGGTGCCTGTACTACAGAAACACTGCTAATCCAACAATAGTACTTGGTGCCTGTTCTATAGAAACACTGCTAATCAACAGAACGTATGGTGCTAGAATGGCCGTTTGGAAAATGTTTTGCTAAATTAGAGTACTGTGTACCCACTTCTCCAGGCACCACTACACCACTGACCTACACAACAGCTTTCAACATACCAGTATTTAGTTTGGAAACTTTCAAAAGAAATGCTGGTATAAATAATACAATATTAAAATATCAAATTATCAAGTTATTTGTTTCTAAAGTGGTTGCAATGCTGTGAAAAACAGTTGTATTGAACTACAGTGCTAAAATAATCGATATTGTCAAAATTGAGCTTGTCTTTGCAGGGGGACTCTTGTTTAGAAGAAAAAATATATATATATATACATTTTTATTATTATTATTTTTAAATATTATTTTTATTTAGATAAAAATAATCTGCTGTTATGCTGCCAACATATTATCCTGTTGCTAGCAGAACGGTAATATAGGCGTTTAACTTTGAATATTTGTACGGTGTGCTGCGAGGTACAAACTGCACAGAAATATAGAGAGAAGGAATATATGAGGTTCTTTCCACATGGGGGCGACAAACGACAGTTAATATTCCAGAATAGAGCACCACAGAATTTATAGGTGCCCTTTGACAATGGTCAATTTGGAGATCCTCGTGCCTGGGTCAGGGGATTGCGTCCCAAAAGTCTTTCCTGCTTCCCGAAGTGTGCACTCGTTCACCACACTCCATAAAGTGTAAAAGCATTGGATTGTTGTAGTAGGCATAGGTTATAAAATTAGTTTCCATACTTATTAATTCCTTGTCAAATCCTGTCCATGAAGGGAAGTGAACAAGTGCACACTTTGGGAGATAGGAGAGATTATTGGGACACAGCCCAGGTATGCAGACGTTTCCCCAGCCCAGGTATGCAGACGTTTTCCCCAGCCCAGGTATGCAGACGTTTCCCCAGCCCAGCACCACTTCAACCAATACCTATCAATCAATATATCATCAAACACTTTATGATTAGACAATTTCACTTCAGGCGTTTCAGTGGTGGTCTGGAACAAAATCCTGCAAAGCCTGTATCTCTCCAGGGTTGGTGGGTGACTGTATCTCTCCAGGGTTGGTGGTGACTGTATCTCTCCAGGGTTGGTGGGTGACTGTATCTCTCCAGGGTTGGTGGGTGACTGTATCTCTCCAGGGTTGGTGGGTGACTGTATATCTCCAGGGTTGGTGGGTGACTGTATCTCTCCAGGGTTGGTGGGTGACTGTATCTCTCCAGGGTTGGTGGGTGACTGTATCTCTCCAGGGTTGGTGGGTGACTGTATCTCTCCAGGGTTGGTGGGTGACTGTATCTCTCCAGGGTTGGTGGGTGACTGTATCTCTCCAGGGTTGGTGGGTGACTGTATCTCTCCAGGGTTGGTGGGTGACTGTATCTCTCCAGGGTTGGTGGGTGACTGTATCTCTCCAGGGTTGGTGGGTGACTGTATCTCTCCAGGGTTGGTGGGTGACTGTATCTCTCCAGGGTTGGTGGGTGACTGCTGGACCCTGACCAGATATGGAGTAGTTGGCTCTGCATTTACACTCACAGCACACCCACCTATCACCATCAATCACCACACACACGGACAACACTAGAGCAACTAAATTGATGTCTTATCTTTTCTCTTTCTGTTTGTTTGTTTGCTATTGTGCGTGTGAGAGAAAGACAGAGAGACAGAGACAGACAAAGAGGGAGGGAGGTAGCCTTGTTGAGTGAGTGGAGATTAATGTCGTGCGCTTTTACCGTCAGCATCCCGTGCACGCACCTGCCTTGGGACTAGACTCCACCGGAGCGTCTCGCGTTTGAACTGGAAAACCTTGCCGTCTCGGTGTATCTGGATTAACGGAATGGATTAGAGATCTAAGAACGCCCCTTTCCATGTCGG
>NW_024059379.1:0-36724 GCF_016432855.1 Salvelinus namaycush | reverse complement strand
CGTGGGGCATCAATGATCATGAGGACGGTGAGGGATCAGCCCAGAACTACACGGCAGGACCTGGTCAATGACCTGAAGAGAGCTGGGACCACAGTCACAAAGAAAACCATTAGTAACACACTACGCCGTCATGGATTAAAATCCTGCAGCGCACGCAAGGTCCCCCTGCTCAAGCCAGCGCATGTCCAGGCCCGTCTGAAGTTTGCCAATGACCATCTGGATGATCCAGAGGAGGAATGGGAGAAGGTCATGTGGTCTGATGAGACAAAAATAGAGCTTTTTGGTCTAAACTCCACTCGCCGTGTTTGGAGGAAGAAGAAGGAAGAGTACAAACCCAAGAACACCATCCCAACCGTGAAGCATGGAGGTGGAAACATCATTCTTTGGGGATGCTTTTCTGCAAAGGGGACAGGACGACTGCACCGTATTGAGGGGAGGATGGATGGGGCCATGTATCGCGAGATCTTGGCCAACAACCTCCTTCCCTCAGTAAGAGCATTGAAGATGGGTCGTAGCTGGGTCTTCCAGCATGACAACGACCCGAAACACACAGCCAGGGCAACTAAGGAGTGGCTCCGTAAGAAGCATCTCAAGGTCCTGGAGTGGCCAGTCTCCAGACCTGAACCCAATAGAAAATCTTTGGAGGGAGCTGAAAGTCTGTATTGCCCAGCGACAGCCCCGAAACCTGAAGGATCTGGAGAAGGTCTGTATGGAGGAGTGGGCCAAAATCCCTGCTGCAGTGTGTGCAAACCTGGTCAAGAACTACAGGAAACGTATGATCTCTGTAATTGCAAACAAAGGTTTCTGTACCAAATATTAAGTTCTGCTTTTCTGATGTATCAAATACTTATGTCATGCAATAAAATGTAAATTAATTACTTAAAAATCATACAATGTGATTTTCTGGATTTTTTTTTTCAGATTCTGTCTCTCACAGTTGAAGTGTACCTCTGATAAAAAATTACAGACCTCTACATGCTTTGTAAGTAGGAAAACCTGCAAAATCGGCAGTGTATCAAATACTTGTTCTCCCCACTGTATATATATATTTGTGCTCCCTGTAAGTATATTGCACCATCACTCTGTAGTCATTTTCTTCAAGCATACAATCTTAGAAATAAAACTTAGATTACAATATTGTGTTGTTGACCTTTGTTAAAATTAGTATCAGTATGTAGGATATCTGGTGGCAACCTCAATCATGTAATGTAATCACACACACCCACACACACAGACACAGACACACACACACACACATGATAACATCTTACAGAACACATACTAACGTTTTCTCAGTTTGGTAACATTTATTTATTTGTCACAAAACTACAGTGATAACATTGCTGATTTCTACCGTACTCAGAGTGTATCTTGAAAAACTATTTAACTTATCTGTGATGCATGCTGTCTTTATTTTTTTATCAATAATTTGCATGTAGTTTAACCTGATGAGGACAGAGGGCGCTGTTTTCACTTTGGGGGAAAAACGTGCCCAATTTAAACGGCCTCGTACTCAATTCTTGCTCGTACAATATGCATATTATTATTACTATTGGATAGAAAACACTCTCTAGTTTCTAAAACCGTTTGAATTTTGTCTGTGAGTAAAACAGAACTCATTTGGCAGCACACTTTCTGACCAGGAAGTGGAAAGTCTGAAAATGATGCTCTGTTCAAGGGCCTGCCTATAAATGGGCATGATACGTATGAGTATACATGCACGTCATACACCTTCCCCTAGATGTCAAGAGGAAGTGAGAGAAGAAATGAAGTGTTTATCTTGGTATGAGGTGGAATTAATTCTCTTGGCACGACGAGTCATCCATTTCCTGTTTTCTGGAAAGCGCGAAGATGGACCTGGAATTGCCTTCTGAAAAGCTGTCGTTATAGGCGACTACTATCTCCGGCTTTGATTTTATTTGATACATGTCACAATATCATCGTAAACTATGTTTTTTCAATATAGTTTTATTAGATTATTGAAATTTTTTCGGGACGTTAGGCGTGTTGCGTTGTCTGTGTTTGTTGACGATGGAAAGCTTTGCGCCACTTGGCCAGTGTGCTTGCTAATTCAAGAGGGAAAAACGATGTTCTAAATCCAAACAACGACTGTTCTGGACAAAGGACCCCTTGTACAACATTCTGATGGAAGATCACCAAAAGTAGGACCCATTTTGTGATGCTATTTCATATATCTGTCGAACTGTGTACTAGTAGTTTTTGCGCCAGGTTTTGCCACTCTCTCGCTATAACATAAGCCTTATGTCGTAATGAAGATATTTTTAGAATTCTAACACTGCGATTGCATTAAGAACTAGTGTATCTATCATTTCCTATACAACATGTATTTTTTTGTAATGTTTATGAATAGCTATTGGTCAGAATAGGTGAGAGTCTAATAGAAATATCCGCACATTCTGGGAAAAAGAAGCTACGTTAGCATAATGGATAACCACTGATTTCAGCTCTAAATATGCACATTTTCGAACAAAACATAAGTGTATGTATAACCTGATGTTATAGGACTGTCATCTGAGGAAGGTTTATGAAGGTTAGTGAAAATTAATATATTTTGCTGGTTTATTCGCTAACGCTAACGTGCCTATTGCTATCGCTAACGTGCCTTGATGAATGAATGCGGTTGTGTGTAGGCTATTGTAGTAAGCTAATATAATGCTATATTGTGTTTTCGCTGTAAAACACTTAAAAATCTGAATATTGGCTGGATTCACAAGATGCTTGTCTTTCATTTGCTGTACACGATGCATTTTTCAGAAATGTTTTATGATGAGTATTTAGGTATTCCACGTTGGTCTCTATAATTACTCTGGCTGCTTCTGTGCTATTTTTGACGGTAGCTGTGATGGTAGCTGCAATGTAAAACTGATTTATACCTCAAATATGCACATTTTTCGAACAAAACATAGATTTATTGTATAACATGTTATAAGACTGTCATCTGATTAAGTTGTTTCTTGGTTAGTTTGGTTGGTTCTTGGTTAGTTAGGTTGGCTTTGTGCATGCTACCTGTGCTGTGAAAAATGTCTGTCCTTCTTTGTATTTGGTGGTGAGCTAACATAAATATACGTGCTGTTTTCGCTGTAAAACATTTTAAAAATCGGACATGTTGGCTGGATTCACAAGATGTGTACCTTTCATTTGCTGTATTGGACTTGTTAATGTGTGAAAGTTAAATATTTCTAAAAAATATATTTTGAATTTCGCGCTCTGCCTTTTCAGTGGAATGTGGGAGGAGTTCCGCTGGCGGAACGCTGGAGCGGTAAAGGTTAATCTGTGATTAATAAAGGGTGTTAAGATACAGGAGGTTCCCTGGTGGCGTTACTTTTTGGGGTTGTGATCCACCCCGTCCTCATCCACCCAGATCTTTCCTGTTTCAGCTATCTTCACCTCTTTGTCGGCAGTGAGGATGTAGAACTTGGGCTGACCCTCAGCATACTCTGCCAGGAGGTTGTCCAGACCATAAATTGGGCCTTCCTCAGGGCATGATTGAGTATTGTCATTTTCTACTTGGAAGCAAGTGACATAGAGGCTCTGAGGGAGGTCGGTCTTCTTAACGATGCCGTCCAGGATGAGCATGGAGTCGCCCTTCTTGAGTTTACACCCCTCGATGAGGTCACTGAGAGCCATCTCCTCTGACTTGTAGTAGAGACGCACTTTGCCGCCTGTAACGTTGGCAAAGGTGATGCTGGGTACGACAGTTTTTTGGGGAGTTTTTGGTGGAGCTAAGAGAACGAGAGAGAGTCATTGGACAGTACTACAATAAATGTGGTTGTCAGTATTAGGAGTTTGCTGAAAACACTGCTATGAGCAACAATAAACCATTGTTTATTTTGATGTATTTTTACACTGGTTTTATTTATTATTATTCTTTTTTTCACCTTTATTTTACCAGGTAGGCTAGTTGAGAACAAGTTCTCATTTACAACTGCGACCTGGCCAAGATAAAGCATAGCAGTGTGAACAGATAACAACACAGAGTTACACATGGAGTAAACAATAAACAAGTCAATAACACAGTAGGAGAAAAAAAGAGTCTATATATATATATATGTGCAAAAGGCATGACGAGGTAGGCAATAAATAGGCCATAGGAGCAAATAATTACAATTTGGCAGATTAACACTGGAGTGATAAATCATCAGATGATCATGTGCAAGTAGAGATACTGGTGTTCAAAAGAGCAGAAAAGTAAATAAATAAAAACAGTAAGGGGACTAGGTAGGTAAATTGGTTGGGCTGTTTACAGATGGACTATGTACAGCTGCAGCGATCGGTTAGCTGCTCAGGTAGCAGATGTTTAAAGTTGGTGAGGGAAATAAAAGTCTCCAACTTCAGCGATTTTTGAAATTCGTTCCAGTCACAGGCAGCAGAGAACTGGAAGGAAAGGCGGCCAAATGAGGTGTTGGCTTTTGGGATGATCAGTGAGATATACCTGCTGGAGCGCATGCTACGGGTGGGTGTTGTTATCGTGACCAGTGAACTGAGATAAGGCGGAGCTTTGCCTAGCATGGACTTATAGATGACCTGGAGCCAGTGGGTCTGGCGACGAATATGTAGCGAGGGCCAGCCGACTATAGCATACAGGTCGCAGTGGTGGGTGGTATAAGGTGTTTTAGTAACAAAACGGATGGCACTATGATAAACTGCATCTAGTTTGCTGAGTAGAGTATTGGAAGCTATTTTGTAGATGACATCGCCGAAGTCGAGGATCGGTAGGATAGTCAATTTTACTAGGGTGAGTTTGGCGGCATGAGTGAAGGAGGCTTTGTTGCGAAATAGAAAGCCGATTCTTGATTTAATTTTGGATTGGAGATGTTTAATATGAGTCTGGAAGGAGAGTTTACAGTCTAGCCAGACACCTAGGTATTTATAGATGTCCACATATTCTAGGTCGGAACCGTCCAGGGTGGTGATGCTAGTCGGGCGGGCGGGTGCAGCATGCATTTGGTTTTACTAGCGTTTAAGAGCAGTTGGAGGCCACGGAAGGAGTGTTGTATGGCATTGAAGCTCGTTTGGAGCTTAGATAGCACAGTGTGCAAGGAAGGGCCAGAAGTATACAGAATGGTGTCGTCTGCGTAGAGGTGGATCAGGGAATCGCCCGCAGCAAGAGCAACATCATTGATATATACAGAGAAAAGAGTCGGCCCGAGAATTGAACCCTGTGGTACCCCCATAGAGACTGCCAGAGGACCGGACAACATGCCCTCCGATTTGACACACTGAACTCTGTCTGCAAAGTAGTTGGTGAACCAGGCAAGGCAGTCATCAGAAAAACAGAGGCTACTGAGTCTGCCGATAAGAATATGGTGATTGACAGAATCGAAAGCCTTGGCCAGGTCGATGAAGACGGCTGCACAGTACTGTCTTTTATCGATGGCGGTTATGATATCGTTTAGTACCTTGAGCGTGGCTGAGGTGCACCCGTGACCGGCTCGGAAACCGGATTGCACAGCGGAGAAGGTACGGTGGGATTCGAGATGGTCAGTGATCTGTTTATTAACTTGGCTTTCGAAGACCTTAGATAGGCAGGGCAGGATGGATATAGGTCTGTAACAGTTTGGGTCCAGGGTGTCTCCCCCTTTGAAGAGGGGGATGACCGCGGCAGCTTTCCAATCCTTGGGGATCTCAGACGATATGAAAGAGAGGTTGAACAGGCAGGTAATAGGGGTTGCGACAATGGCGGCGGATAGTTTCAGAAATAGAGGGTCTAGATTGTCAAGCCCAGCTGATTTGTATGGGTCCAGGTTTTGCAGCTCTTTCAGCATATCTGCTATCTGGATTTGGGTAAAGGAGAAGCTGGGGACGCTTGGGCGAGTAGCTGCGGGGGGGGGGGGGGGGGGGGGCGGAGCTGTTGGCCGAGGTTGGAGTAGCCAGGTGGAAGGCATGGCCAGCCGTTGAGAAATGCTTGTTGAAGTTTTCGATTATCATGTATTTATCGGTGGTGACCGTGTTACCTAGCCTCAGTGCAGTGGGCAGCTGGGAGGAGGTGCTCTTGTTCTCCATGGACTTTACAGTGTCCCAGAACTTTTTGGAGTTAGAGCTACAGGATGCAAATTTCTGCTTGAAAAAGAGCCTTTGCTTTCCTGACTGACCGCGTGTATTGGTTCCTGACTTCCCTGAACAGTTGCATATCACGGGGACTATTCGATGCTATTGCAGTCCGCCACAGGATGTTTTTGTGCTGGTCGAGGGCAGTCAGGTCTGGAGTGAACCAAGGGCTATATCTGTTCTTAGTTCTGCGTTTTTTGAACGGGGCATGCTTATCTAAGATGGTGAGGAAGTTACTTTTAAAGAATGACCAGGCATCCTCAACTGACGGGATGAGGTCAATATCTTTCCAGGATACCCGAGCCAGGTCAATTAGAAAGGCCTGCTCGCAAAAGTGTTTTAGGGAGCGTTTGACAGTGATGAGGGGTGGTCGTTTGACCGCGGACCCGTAGCGGATACAGGCAATGAGGCAATGGTCGCTGAGATCTTGATTGAAGACAGCAGAGGTGTATTTGGAGGGCAAGTTGGTCAGGATAATGTCTATGAGGGTGCCCATGTTTACGGATTTAGGGTGGTACCTGGTGGGTTCCTTGATGGTGTTGGAACTGAGCTGTGAAATGTGTATGTATACACTGGGGCAAAAAAGTATTTAGTCAGCCACCAATTGTGCAAGTTCTCCCACTTAAAAAGATGAGAGAGGCCTGTAATTTGCATCATAGGTACACTTCAACTATGACAGACAAAATGAGAAAAAAAAATCCAGAAAATCACATTGTAGGATTTTTAATGAATTTATTTGCAAATTATGGTGTTGGTCTGGTTGCCAATGGAAAAATTGCCTTTCATATCGTCTGATTTTTTTTGGCCTGATATGCTTTGGCCTGATATGTGTTGACTTTTGTCAACACGGTTGTTAGTCATGGCTGTCATTATGGTTGTCGGTATGTGAAGTAGCACCATCATGTGAAGTATTCCCTCTCATTGCTGCTACGATAGAGAGAGGAGAGAAAGAAAGGGGGAGAGAAAGAGGGTAATTAAGGCTTAAGTTGATTAAATTCAGTGGTGGAAAGAGTAGCTAAGTGTCAAACTTGAGTAAAAGTAAAGATACCTTAATAGAAAATGACTCAAGTAAAAGTCACCCAGTAAAATACTACTTGAGTGATGTCTAAAAATATTTGGGTTTTAAACATACTTTTTAATTAAAAGTAAACGTATAAATCATTTCAATGTCCTTATATTAAGTAAACCAAATGGCACCTTTTCTTATTTCCATTTACAGATAGCCACAGGCACACTCCAACATTTACAAACAAAGCATATGTTTAGTGAGTCCACCAGATCAGAGGCAGTAGGATGACCAGGGATGTTCTCTTGACAAGTGCATGAATTGGACAATTTTCCTGTCCTGCTAAGCATTCAAAATGTAACGAGTACTTTTGGGTGTCAGTGAAAATGTATGGAGTAAAATGTGCATTATTTTCTTTAGAAATGTAGTCAAGTAAAAGTTGACAAAAAAGAGAAATAGTAGAGTACAGATACCCCAAAAACGTCTTATGTAGTACTGTAAAGCATTTTTACTTAAGTACTTTACACCACTGACTAAATTAAATCATTTTCCTCATCCAAACTGTCCACATAAAGCACAGATCTCGATATGCAAAGTTTAACTGTGCAATTTATCATTATTAGTCACCATTGCATTAAGTGGCATTGCATGTCTTCTGTGATGTCTTGGTTCCATCTGCTAATTGAACGGTTTTAAACGAGACAAGGGTTGGTGTCAATCAGAATTTATTTGAGAATGGTGAAGGTTCATGGCAGACCCAAAGTACTTACCACAAATGTCTAGTTTGCTAAATTCTCCATATTGTACTTTGCTCTCTGTTACTGTTTTTTTTTAAATATTGGCGTTAGGTGTTGTGTTCTTACTTCTATACAAACAGTAATAATGATACTTGAAACGGAGGTAATGTTAACTTTACTTTTTCGATCAAACTTAAGTTCAAGTGCAGAACATGTGCAGGCAAAGTAGGCTACTCAATAAGTATCAATGTTCTAGGTTCCACAGAAACAACCAAGTAGTGCCTAGGATAAATGCTATATAACAGTATCACATTATATCATGCATAACATCTCCTCCCTTCCAGCTATGTTGTTTTCCATCAACATCAAAAGAGATATGCATGTAAATTCAACAACTGTAACAATAACTGAAATAAGACACTATTCAAATATTCAAAGTAACAACACTTTTGTTTTATAATAAAATAAAACTAGTTTGAGAACCATAGTCAGCAGTTGTGAGACTATGATTGCTGGTGGCTTCAACAGTCTCTTGAGGTTCAGTTTCATTACAGTGCCTATAAAAAGTATTCATGCCCATCTGACGTTTTTCAATTTGTTTATGTGTTACAAACAGGAACAACATTTGATTTATTAGGGGTTTTGACTGATCTACACAAAAATGTCAAAGTGATAAAAAAAAGAATAAAATGTAAACATTTAAAAACAAAAAATCTAAGACAAAATGTTAGATAAGTGTTCAACCCCTATGTTATGGCAAGCTTAGTTCAGGGGAAAACATTGACTTCAAAAATCTAATAATAGGTTGCATTGACTCACTCTGTTTGAAATAGTAGTGTTCAATATGATTTGTTAAACAACTACCCCATCTCTGTACTGTACCCCATACACACAACATATCTGTAAGGCCCCTTAGTCATCCTTGCTCAAGTATGTCACTATAGGCGCCTGAGCAAGGGAGCAAGTGGAGCAGCTGCATCCCCACATTCGAAATAGGGGTGCAAATGTATGTTTTTGCATCACCAGTTCCTTACCAGAAAAGGATCATGATCCCCATTGGGTAAGTTGTCATTTTCAGTGATTAGCAATGTTTTGAGCTAGTCTGTATTAAAAGAGATATGTAAATGTTATATATTATATAATAATTTATATATATTTTTTACAACCCCTTCCCGTTGCCTCAAGATTAATGGTTTTGCCCACTGGGAGGTTTTGCTTCCCTCCAGTGCGCGCCAGCCACAAAGTCAAAATTGGTTATAATGTAAACATTTCTTAAAACAAAAATTAGCTTTCAGGTCCTAATTTAAGGTTAGGGTAAGGGTTAGGCATAAGGTTAGCAGTGTGGTTAAGGTTTGGGTTGAGATTTAAAATCAGATTTTAAGAAATTATAGAATGAGGCTGGGGTTTATGACTGTGGTTGTGCTAACTAGTGACTGAAATTAGAAAAAGTGTAGTCACCTGCTAATGTAAAACTATATATATATATATTTTGTTGTGCTGTTACATTTGTGTCGTTGTTTCATGTCCAATGCACTCAGGGTGTTGTTACACATAATTTGTGTAAAATATTTTACAATTGTAACAGTCCTGGCTGAGCCATATATGCTTTGCAGTTACAATGTAGACAAGCTGAGTTTGTAGACACTTATGCGCAAAATGAAAAAGCACAGGATATTTATACCTCAATAAAACAGCTCGGCGTTGCTTTGTAAGTAATATCGACCAAATAAGCAATTTCTACCTTCATTGCATCAAAGAATCTAAAATGTATTGTCGTGTCTTTAGCTATGCCGGATTAATTGATATGACATGTTATTCTATAAAATAATAATAATATTATTACCTGATTGAGCTAATCATGTAAATGTAATTAACTACAGAGTCGGGGCACCACGAAATAATATTTATAGAGCTATTATCTTCCGAATAAACTCTTAAAGACCTAGTAATATTTTACATCAATAGCAGTCAATATTAATCGTCACCTTAATTCAGTCTCATCTGAAAGTTGAAAATTCTTGGTTATCTTCACGAACCCTGGCTAACAAGTTGAATCAGCAATACAAAATTGGGTTTAATTATTTATTTACTAAATACCTAACTATCACACAGAATTACACATACACATAATTAATCATAACTTGATTACAAATTACGTCATAAAGGAAAACGTCCCTAGCGGGCGGAACAGATATGACAGCTTGTTACACAAAAGAAAAGGGGCTGGGTTTGAGTGAAAGAGCGGGAAGACTGAGGAACAAAGGGCGAAGCTGCGCTATCGTAAATACAATATCTTATGCATTCTAAATTACCGCCCATTTGGAAAAGGAAAATGCAATAAATATTTACTCTGAGCTGCACTTCAGTAGGTTGGTGGTAGATGGAAGGCTGTGTTGCCAAACCGAGTCCTTTGTCCTTTGAAGAATGTCTCTGGTGGTCAATTGGATAGTTGTAGTAACGTCGTTGTGTGATAGACGGGATACTCTGTCTGTTCCTTCCTAACCCTCGTTTGCAGCCGCTGTTGCTAACTCAACGGCTAGGAGGTATCACTTCTGTAGTGAATAAGAGTTCAAAGTTCATACCATTCGCAACCAAAGCTCACGCTGATGTTGGCTTCGTTCTGTAGTTATTATCTGAACCATTCTGACATCGGACCGTCGTCCTCACATCCTCGGAACAGGAGGTTAAATTGTCGTCAAGGCTTTATATAGGAAGGGAGAAAAGGGGTGTGTTTCATAGTTTACAACCTATGTCTCTTCACGTGGGCGGGCCACTGAGTCGGGCCTAATTCACTCATGAAAACCCAATTCTCACATTTTAGAAGCTAAAACCACATTTCATCCCATCACAAATAATTTCATATTCAAACATTTATATTGAACAACAATTCCATGTGAATCCGATAACTCTGATGTGTAGACTTTACACTGTAGAGTTTATGTCATCTTATCATTGATGAGAATGTCTCAGATGACAACCGAACTGACATCATATTCATTAAGTACAACTGCATATGTTCAATTGGTCGGATTACCAGAATATAGTTAATTTCCCCCCACCTTCTGATGTTCCCAGAATCTCTATGTTAACCAAGGGGTTTTCTAATGTCACATCAGTAGGGTGGAGAGAGAGGAAAAAGGGGGGAAGAGGTATTTATGACTGTCATAAACCTACCCCCAAGCCAACGTCATGACAGTATGCTGCTGAGACAAGTTTTAAACATCTTAATTGTGGCATTGTGACAGCGCTTCAAACTAAAAAAAGTTCAGGGGGCCCAGTTAAGGTCAACGGCATTATGCAATTTACCAAGTACCAGGACATTTTAGCCAAGAACCTGGTTGTCACTGCCAGGAGAATGACACTTGGCAGCAAGTGGATCTTCCAGCGAGACAGTAACCCCCAAGCACTAATCAAAATCCACAAAGAAATGGTGAATTGACCACAAAATCAACATTTTGCAATGGTTTCTGGACTTGAGCCCCTAAAAACCTGTGGTTTGAATTGAAGAGGGCAGTCCATAAGAGTAGAAAAAGGACATAGAGGATCTGGAAAGATTATATCTGGAGAAATAGTCTAGAATTCCTCCCAACGTGTTCTCTCTTTAAAGGCTCAGTGTATTTAACCTCGCAAGGGGAGTATTCAAAACAGGTAGTTTAAAAGAAAACAATTTCCCCCCCAAAATTGCTTTCAATATAGCTCAGTATTTTTTGCCATTGTGATGTGGTCTGTGAGGAGGTTAATCCATTGACAAAATAGACTGTTGGAATCTGTTTTTGTAGTTGAGAAATATTGTTTTCTTGGATATATTTAAGGCAATAGAAATGGACTGATGATCTCCAAGAAGGCAAAAGATTGGGGAGAGTGGAATGCTGTGACCCAAAAGGGTGGACAGTTTGTGTATGGTTTCTTTCCAGAATTGTAGGGTGGGTGGACAGAGCCATGTGGCGTGAAAGTGGTTCTATTTTAGTTTTTTCCTTAGCACTAACACACTTGGGCAACACTGCATTCATCTAACATTCTAGTTAAAATGATTTTCCAATCGAATGTAATGAGTAAATGTGCAGATTTTGTCTCTGCTATATATATTTGTGCTCCCTGTAAGTATATTGCACCATCACACTGTGCTTGAAATAAAATGACTACAACCTTAGAAATAAAACTTTGATTACAATATTGTGTTGTTGACCTTTGTTAAAATTAGTATCAGTATGTAGGATATCTGGTGGCAACCCCAATCATGTAATGTAATCACACACACACACACACACACACACACACACACACACACACACACACACACACACACACACACACACACACACACACACACACACACACACACACACACACACACACACACACACACACACACACACACACGATAACATCTTACAGAACACATACTAACATCCTCAGTTCGGTAACATTTATTTATCAAAAACCTACATCGATTACATTGCTGAATTCGACCATACAATCAAAGTATATCTTGTAGCACTTTTTCACCTATCTGGGATATATTCTGTCTTTATTTTTTAACAATAATGTGTATGTAGTTTAATCTGTGTGTATTGTCACTTTCTACTTGGAAGCCAGTGACATAGAGGAGGAAGAGGGGTCTTCTTAAAGGTGTTTTCCAGGATGAGAATGGAGTGGCCCTTCCTGAGTTGACTCCCCTCGATGAGGTCACAGAGAGCCATCTTCTCTGCCTTGTAGTAGAGACCCACTTTGCCACCTGTTATGTTGGCTATGGTGATGCTGGGTGCGACAGCTTTTCTGGGAGTTGTTTGTTAAGCTAAGAGAACGAGAGAGAGTCATTGGACAGTGCTGAAATAAATGTGGTTGTCAGTATTTGGAGTTTGCATTGAACACTGCTATGAGCAACAATAAACCATGTTTTATGCTGTTGCTGGAACTGAGCTGTGAAATGTGTATGTATATGGACATGTAATTACTTTATGCTTTGAAATGTCTAATGTGTTATATTCCCATGTTGAATGGCCACAAAACAATAAAATATGAATTTATTTATTTATATGTAGATTCCCTGCCGCTGGATAGGGTTTACATACCAGTATGACTGGTGGTATTGCCCTGGCTGCCAATGGAAATGTTTCCGCTCACATTGCCTGATACGTTTTGGCCTGATACGTTTTGGCCTGATACGTTTTGGCCTGATATGTTTTGGCCTGATTCAGTAGGACATTTGGCAACACATTGTTTTTTTTTGCAGACGCTTTGGCTGTTGGTATGTGAAGGAACATCAGTTGAAGCACAATCCATTGCTGCAACTATAGAGAGAGGAGAGAAAGAGAGGGGGAGAGAAAGAGGGCAATTAAGGGTTAAGTTGATTCAATTCAGTGGTGGAAAAATTACCCAATTGTCATTCTTGAGTAAAAGTAAAGATACCTTGATAGAAAATGACTGAATTTGAAGTAAATGTAATTGCTAAAATATACTTATTTATCAAAAGTAAAAGTGTAATTAATTTCAAATTCCTCATATTAAGCAAACCAGATGGCACCAATTTGTTATTTTACAGATAGCCAGGGGAACACTCCAACACTCAGACAACATTTAAGCAAAGTGTATCTGTGCAATGTATCATTATTAGTCACCATTGCACTAAGTGGCATTGCATGTCTTTTGCGATGTCTTGCTCCTTATGCTCAAGTTCAAGCACAGAACATTCATGAGCAGACGCAGTACTCAATTAGTATCAATGCTCTAGGTTCCACAGTAACAACAAAGTAGTGCCTAGGATAAATTCTATATAACAGTATCACATTATATCACACGTAACAACTCCTCCCTTCCAGCTATCTTGTATTCCGTCAACATCAAAAGAGATATGCATGTAAATTCAACAACTGTAACAATAACTGAAATAAGGCACTATTCAATTATTAAAACTAACAACCCATTTGTTTCACAATAAAATCAAATAAAACTAGCTTGAGAACCAGTCAGTAGTTGTAGGACTCTGAGAAATGGCAGCTTCAACAGTCTCTTGAGGTTCAGTTTCATTACAGTGCCTATAATAAGTATCACACCCCTCTGACTATTTCCCATTTTTTGGGTGTTACAAACAGGAACAACATTTGATTTCATAGGGATTTTGACTGATCTACACAAAATACTCCATTATGGCAAAGTGAATAAAAAAAGAATAAACTGTAAACATTTAAAAACAAAACAATTTGCAACAACATTAGTTTGGTAAAGGACATATTTTCATCAGAAACATTAAGCCCAGTCTACTTGTTGTTTTCAACAAACAGATGTTGTGGTCGTAATTCATCACCATGCAGTGTTCAATGGGAATTGTCCATTTAGAAAATTCCAATGAACAGGCAGATTAAACTAAATCGAACGTCTGTATATTGAAAAGAAGACAGATTTTGGTTTGTAACACTGAAAAAAGTTGTTCAACTCTGCCAAATGAGCCTGTTTCAAATGATCACTATTTAAGAGTAACTGTTCCAGGCAGGAGACGCACATGTCTTCACACTGACAACTTTTTATTTGGAAAAATATTCTATTATGTTTTTTTAACTTGATATATTTCTGACCTGTGCAAGGAACAAAGGACTATAAAATCCTGGTGTGTCACGTCATTCATAATTGAAATGCCCACTCTGATATTTTCAGCCATTTTGATCATTTAAATTAATAGGCTACCCATTAATTCATGAAGAATATAACTTATAGATGCATACATGGATCTTCCACTCAGTGTTGAAAAGCAACTTAACATAGGCAATAACATCATTACACTAAAACATATATTTGTAGACATTTTATTAAGAAACGTAGTATCCAAAAATAAGACAAATCTAACAAATGATCAAATGAACAAAAGAAGGCTATGCCATTGCAGTGGAGGCTGCTCTAGATACTGAGATCATAATATTTGGTATCATATTGATACAAGACTGACAGTATCCCCCATTTCTGAGTATCTTGCTGAGGGGAGAACGCTTATAAAAGTGGCGGGAACGGCACAAATGGAATAGCATCAAACACCTGGAAATCATGTATTAGATGTATTTGATGCCATTCCACTGATTCCGCTTCAGTCGTTACCACCAGCCCGTTCTTCCCAATTAAGGTGCCACCAACCTACTGTGCGTTGTACAGCCCTAGGCTTCTACAGTTAAGCGCATGCTGAGGTTACTGCCTTTTTGAAGATTGTGTTCCATGATATAACATATAATATGTTAAGATTATGGTTTCAAATGGCACTTTTTATTGACTGAATATATATGGGACAATTTAGCAATTAGGATTTGTTATCTGTAATGGTTATAATAAATTAGGCATTGTTTTTGCGAACTGTTGGCATATAGGCCTAGATAAATTTGCACATATTGTTTTATGTCCTTGTGTTCTAAAAATATATATTTTTTTCATTTAAGGACTGGAGTTCAATTTCATTTATTGTGTCAGAACCTAAGAACAAATAGTTGTGTTCTGTTCATAAATATGGATTCCTCCTGTGAAGAAACAGTGTAGAATTACACGATTTTTAAAATTCACTTTCAGACAAAGTCAGGCGCCCATGTATGTCACCATAAGTCTGATCTTGTTCCCACACATCTCTCTGTAGCAATTAAGCCTGGGGTCATTAGCATGAGGACAATAGTGATTTTAAAACATAAACCTAAAGCATGTATTTTAAATGATGTATTTACCTGTGTCTGGGTGTTCTTCCTCGGTGCGGTGGCGCGCTTGAAGGTTGTAGTAATCAGGTGTTCTAGTGCAGAGTGGAGAGACGGCTCTGCTTTTATAGGGTAACGCTGACAGAGAGAGGGAGGGTGGGAAGTTCTCAGCCCAATCCATTCCAGGTAAATGTTATTATTCCAGAGAACTGAAGAGGATGACTCAGTTTCAGAGAAGCTAGGTGGGTGTCACAAGATCAATATATTTGTCAAGCGCTAAAACGTATTATATCTCAAAGGGCCATATCTTTAACTACCCCCTTACAGGTAAATCACTGACTATCAAGGGAGTTTGATAACCTAAAATAATAAGACGATCAGCCTGAGAATGCAAAAAATAGCAACCATGTGAGAGTCTCTGAGTTGCTATCTATGAGCAGCAGTTCTCTTGCTCATTAAAACTGATCTCAGGTCAGCTGGTAGCAGGGTCGTAGAATGAAAGTATGTGCAGTGGTTCTTCTGTTTGCGTTGGAAGCCGAAGAGGCAGCGGGGTCAGTGGTAGGGTTGGTTGCCACTGTGCTGATGGCTGCAAGTGATGAGGTTGGAGCTCTGGCTGAAGGCTTTGCCACACACCTGGCACACATTGGGCTTCTCACCTGGCATAGGAAAGCAGAGGTAAAGTTCACTATTTTATAAGTGTTAAAGGGGCAGTGCGGTTGTTAGGGTGCTAAATATCCATATTGACGATGGCCGTATTTTCCACATGTATGTACAATAAGCCCACTCTGTCTCTCCCACTCTGTCTTTCCCGCTCTGATCTGTCCCCACCCCATTCCGTTGTCTACCAAGCCGTCATATCGGTTTAGTCCACCAGGGACCATTCATTGCATTGTGTTAGTAACCAATAACCAACTATTTCTGTGTTTATGTAATTCTGTGTGATTAGTTAGTTAGTTAGTAAATAAATAATTAAGCCAATTTGTATATCGCTGATTCATCATTTATGCTAGGGTTCGTGCAGATATGTAAGGATTTTGCGACATTCAGAATGAGACTGATAGAAGGTAAACAATTAATTAATGACTGAAATGTAAGAGATATTTATATCTTTAAGAGTTAATTCGGAAAACGGTAACCCGTTAAATAAACTTTTCCGTGGTGTCCTGAGATTGCAAATGAGTTAATTGTTACAGGATTAATGTAATCATCGTAATAATTAAACATAGGTAATCGATTTGATAAAACAATCATCATCACATTAATGATAGCCAAGACATGACATGTGATGTTAGCAAGTTATTGATTTCTAAACCTACATACACACTATATATACAAAACTATGTGGACACCCCTTCCAATTAGTGGATTTAGCTATTTTCAGCCACACCCGTTGCTGACAGGTATATAAAATCGAGCACACCTCCATGCAATCTCCATAGACAAACATGGGCAGTAGAATGACCTTACAGAAGGGCTCAGTGACTTTCAACGTGGCACCATCGTAGGATGCCACTTTTACAACAAGTCAGTTTGTCCAATTTCTGCCCCTGCCCCGGTCAACTAAGTCAAATCAAACTTTATTTGTCACATATGCCTAATAGAACAAGTGTAGACCTTACCGTGAAATGCTTACTTACAAGCCCTTTTAACCAACAGTGCAGTTCAAGAAGAGTTAAGAAAATATTTACCAAATAAACGAAATGATACGGAGGCATGTTTTTTTTGGATTCCAACCAAATGTAAATCAAAACTAAAGTTGAACTGACATCTTTTCCCAGTAGGTATTAATAGCTAGTGATAGTGATGCACAAGCTAGGCCTATTTGAAACATTGGCATCTACTGACAGCATTTACCTGCCAGATTCAGAAGCTCGAAAACCCCATTAGACTTTGTCTAAAGTTTAGAGGAAAAAAAATAAAACGAAACATATTTTTGTTTTTCAGTCAAAGACAATCGTTTCAATATTGGTTACATTTTATTTTTCAGTTTACTAAATTGTTTTCAAATTTGAATTTGAATTTTAGTTTCAATTTTCCTTTACTATAATAACCTTGGAATGGTATGGCCTTATGGAAAATGAATAACACATTTTGACTGTGACCTTGACAAAGACCAGATCTCTATTCCCATAGAATACATGTTGACTCTCGTGTATGAATGATGTGTTTCTTCATGTCAGACTTCTGGTGAAATCAGATTAGCAGGTACGCATGAGCGCTTGAACACTTTCCAACACACCTTGCAGCCAAATGTACACTCCTGAAACATGAGAACATAGCATACTATATTGGCTTCATATTTTGTGGGACATTTTATTTATTGGGTTATCACATCCCAAAAGGATGGAATGTTTATATATAGTTTCTTTCCAGAATTGTAGGGTGGGTGAACAGAACCAGGTGGCGTGAAAGTAGTTGTCTGGAGTGTCGTCTAATTATTTAATATTTTATTGAAATATTTTGTATCTGTAATAATTGTTATGTAGCTTCATCTGTAATTAATAAAGAGTGTTAAGATACAGGAGGTTCCCTGGTGGCGTTTCGTTTTGGGCCTGTGATCCACCCCGTCCTCATCCACCCAGATCTTTCCTGTTTCAGCTATCTTCACCTCTTTGTCGACAGTCAGGACGTAGGACTTGGGGTGACCCTCAGCATACTCTGCCAGGAGGATGTCCAGCCCATGAAGTGGGGATTCCTCAGGGCAGCTATGTGTATTGTCACTTTCCAGTAACATAGATGCTCTTAGGGAGAAGGCTCTTCTTAAAGGTGCCTTCCAGGATGAGTATGGAGTGGCCCTTCAGGAGTTGAGGGGTCAATGAGGGGTCAATGAGGGGTCAATGAGGTCAATGAGAGCCATCTTCTCAGAGAGAGAGAGAGAGAGAGAGAGAGAGAGATACAGAGAGAGAGAGAGATTTGACAGTGCTGAAAGGAATGTGGTTGTCAGTATTAAGAGTTTGCTGGGAACACTGCTTTGAGCCTCATAATTGTTTATTTTTTATTTATTTTTATGCTGGTGCTGGAACTGATTATAATATCAATGTGTTTTATAATCCCATGTGGGATGGCCACATGGCACTACAATAAAATACACTATATACAAAAGTATGTGGACACCCCTTCAAATGAGTGGATTCGGCTATTTCATTCGCACCCGTTGCTGACGGGTGTATAAAATCGAGAAAACAGCCATGCAATCTCCATATACAAACATTGGAAGTAGAATAGCCTTACTGAAAAGCTCAGTGACTTTCAACGTGGCACTGTCATAGGATGCCACCTTTCCAGCAAGTCAGTTCGTCAAATTTCTGACCTGCTAGAGCTTCCCAGGTCAACTGCAAGTGCTGTTATTGTGAAGTGGAAACGTCTAGGAGCAACAATTGTTCAGCCACAAAGTGGTAGGCCACACAAGCTCACAGAACGGGACCGCCAAGTGCTGAAGCATGTAAAAATCATCTTTCCCCGGTTGCAAACCTCACTACAGAGTTCCAAACTACCTCCTGGAAGCCACGTCAGCACAATAACTGTTCGTCGGGAGCTTCATAAAATGTGTTTCCATGGCCTGTCTTTCCACTAGATGTTAGAACATTGCTGCAGAGACTTGTTTCCATTCAGCCACAAGAGCATTAGTGAGGTCGAGTACTGATGTTGGGCGATTAGTCCTAGCTCGCAGTCGGAGTTCCAATTCATCCCAAAGCTGTTCGATGGGGTTGAGGTCAGGGCTCTGTGCAGGCCAGTCAAGTTCTTCCACACCGATCTCGACAAACCATTTCTGTATGGACCTCACTTTGTGCACAGAGTCATTGTCATGCTGAAACAGGAAAGGGCCTTACCCAAACTGTTACCAAAAAGTTGGAAGCAGAGAATCGTCTCCAATGTCATTGATTGCTGTAGCGTAAAGATTTCCTTTCAGTGGAACTAAGGGGCCTAGCCCGAACCATGAAAAGCAGCACCAGACCATTATTCCTCCACCACCAAACTTTACAGTTGGCATTATGCATTGGGGAAGGTAGCGTTTTCCTGGCATCTGCCAAACCCAGATTCGTCCATTGGACTGCCAGATGGTGAAGTGTGATTCATCACTCCAGAGAACGTGTTTTCACTGCTCCAGAGTCCAATGGTGTCGAGATTTACACCACTACGGCAGACGCTTGGCATTGCGATTGGTGGTCTTAGGCTTGTGTGCGGCTGCTTGGCCATGGAAACCCATTTCATGAAGCTCCGGACAAACAGTTCCTTTGCTGTCATTGCTTCCGAAGGAAGTTTGGAACTCAGTAGTTCCGTTGTTGCTCCTAGACGTTTTAACATGGACGACCCATGTTAAAAAACTCGTAGGCGTCTATTTACCACCACAGACAGATGCTGGCACAAAGACCACACTCAACCAACTCAATAAGGCTTTAAGCAAACAAGAAAATGCTCACCCAGAAGCGGCGCTCCTAGTGGCCAGGGACTTTAATGCAGGCAAACTTAAATCAGTTTTTCCTCATTTTTACCAGCATGTCACATGTGCAACCAGAGGAAAACATTTTTACTCCACACACAGAGATGCATACAAAGCTCTCCCCCGCCCTCCATTTGTCAAATCTGACCATAATTATATCCTCCTGATTCCTGCTTATAAGCAAAAACTAAAGCAGGAAGTACCAGTGACTCGCTCAATATGGAAGTTGTCAGATGGCGTGGATGCTACGCTCCAGGACTGTTTTGCTAGCACAGACAGCTACACCATCGAGAGCATCCTGACCGGTTGAGGGTAGAGCGTACGGCCCAGTACATTACTGGGGCCAAGCTTCCTGCAATCCAGGACCTATATAATAGGAGGTGTCAGAGGAAAGCCCATAAAATTGTCAGACTCCAGTCACCCAAGTCATAGACTGTTTTCTCTGCTACCGCACGGCAAGCGGTACCGGAGCGCCAAGTCTAGGACCAAAAGGCTCCTTTAACAGCTTCTACCCCCAAGCCATAAGACTGCTGAACAATTAATCAAATCGCCAACGGACTTTAACATTGCCCCCTCCTTTGATTTTAGACACTGCTGTTACTCGCTGTCTATTATCTATGCAGTCACTTCACCCCTACCTACATGTACAAATTACCTCGAACCTGTACCCCCGCACACTGACTCAGTACCGGTACCCCCTGTATATAGTCTCGGTATTGTTATGTTATTGTGTTACTTTAGTTTATTTGGTAAATATTTTCTTAACTCTTCTTGAACTGCACTGTTGGTAAAGGGCTTGTAAGTAAGCATTTCTACACAAGGTCTAAACCTGTTCTATTCGGCGCATGTGACATAAAGTTTGATTTGATTTGACTTAGTTGACCGGGGCAGGGGCAGAAATTGGACAAACTGACTTGTTGTAAAAGTGGCATCCTACGATGGTGCCACGTTGAAAGTCACTGAGCTCTTCAGTAAGGTCATTCTACTGCCCATGTTTGTCAATGGAGATTGCATGGAGGTGTGCTCGATTTTATACACCTGTCAGCAACGGGTGTGGCTGAAATAGCTAAATCCACTAATTGGAAGGGGTGTCCACATAGTTTTGTATATATAGTGTGTATGTAGGTTTAGAAAGCAATAACTTGCTAACATCACATGTCATGTCTTGGCTATCATTAATGTGATGATGATTGTTTTATCAAATCGATTACCTATGTTTAGTTATTACAATGATTACATTAATCCTGTAACAATTAACTCATTTGCAATCTCAGGACACCACGGAGAAGTTTATTTAACGGGTTACCGTTTTCCGAATTAACTCTTAAAGATATAAATATCTCTTACATTTCAGTCATTAATTAATTGTTTACCTTCTATCAGTCTCATTCTGAATGTCGCAAAATCCTTAGATATCTGCACGAACCCTAGCATAAATGATGAATCAGCGATATACAAATTGGCTTAATTATTTATTTACTAACTAACTAACTAATCACACAGAATTACATAAACACACAAATAGTTGGTTATTGGTTACTAACACAATGCAATGAATGGTCCCTGGTGGACAAAACCGATATGACGGCTTGGTAGACAACGGAATGGGGTGGGGACAGATCAGAGTGGGAGAGACAGAGTGGGCTTATTGTACATACATGTGGAAAATACGGCCATCGTCAATATGGATATTTAGCACCCTAACAACCGCACTGCCCCTTTAACACTTATAAAATAGTGAACTTTACCTCTGCTTTCCTATGCCAGGTGAGAAGCCCAATGTGTGCCAGGTGTGTGGCAAAGCCTTCAGCCAGAGCTCCAACCTCATCACTTGCAGCCATCAGCACAGTGGCAACCAACCCTACCACTGACCCCGCTGCCTCTTCGGCTTCCAACGCAAACAGAAGAACCACCGCACATACTTTAATTCTACGACCCTGCTACCAGCTGACCTGAGATCAGTTTTAATGAGCAAGAGAACTGCTGCACATAGATAGCAATTCAGAGACTCTCACATGGTTGCTATTTTTTGCATTCTCAGGCTGATCGTCTTATTATTTTAGGTTATCAAACTCCCTTGATAGTCAGTGATTTACCTGTAAGGGGGTAGTTAAAGATATGGCCCTTTGAGATATAATACGTTTTAGCGATTGACAAATATATTGATCTTGTGACACCCACCTAGCTTCTCTGGAACTGAGTCATCCTCTTCAGTTCTCTGGAATAATAACATTTACCTGGAATGGATTGGGCTGAGAACTTCCCACCCTCCCTCTCTCTGTCAGCGTTACCCTATAAAAGCAGAGCCGTCTCTCCACTCTGCACTAGAACACCTGATTACTACAACCTTCAAGCGCGCCACTGCACCGAGGAAGAACACACACACAGGTAAATACATCATTTAAAATACATGCTTTAGGTTTATGTTTTAAAATCACTATTGTCATCATGCTAATGACCCCAGGCTTAATTGCTACAGAGAGATGTGTGGGAACAAGATCAGCCTTATGGTGACATACATGGGCGCCTGACTTTGTCTGAAAGTGAATTTTAAAAATCGTGTAATTCTACACTGTTTCTTCACAGGAGGAATCCATATTTATGAACAGAACACAACTATTTGTTCTTAGGTTCTGACACAATAAATGAAATTGAACTCCAGTCCTTAAATGACAAAAATATATATTTTTAGAAAACAAGGATAAAACAATATGTGCAAATTTATCTAGGCCTATATGCCAACAGTTCGCAAAAACAAGCCTAATTTATTATAACCATTACAGATAACAAATCATAATTGCTAAATTGACCCATATATATTCAGTCAATAAAAAGTGCCATTTGAAACCATAATCTTAACATATTATATGTTATATCATGGAACACAATCTTCAAAAAGGCAGTAACCTCAGCATGCGCTTAACTGTAGAAGCCTAGGGCTGTACAATGCACAGTAGGTTGGTGGCACCTTAATTGGGAAGAACGGGCTGGTGGTAACGACTGAAGCGGAATCAGTGGAATGGCATCAAATACATCTAATACATGATTTCCAGGTGTTTGATGCTATTCCATTTGTGCCGTTCCCGCCACTTTTATAAGCGTTCTCCCCTCAGCAAGATACTCAGAAATGGGGGATACTGTCAGTCTTGTATCAATATGATACCAAATATTATGATCTCAGTATCTAGAGCAGCCTCCACTGCAATGGCATAGCCTTCTTTTGTTCATTTGATCATTTGTTAGATTTGTCTTATTTTTGGATACTACGTTTCTTAATAAAATGTCTACAAATATATGTTTTAGTGTAATGATGTTATTGCCTATGTTAGGTTGCTTTTCAACACTGAGTGGAAGACCCATGTATGCATCTATAAGTTATATTCTTCATGAATTAATGGGTAGCCTATTAATTTAAATGATCAAAATGGCTGAAAATATCAGAGTGGGCATTTCAATTATGAATGACGTGACACACCAGGATTTTATAGTCCTTTGTTCCTTGCACAGGTCAGAAATATATCAAGTTAAAAAAACATAATAGAATATTTTTCCAAATAAAAAGTTGGCAGTGTGAAGACATGTGCGTCTCCTGCCTGGAACAGTTACTCTCAAATAGTGATCATTTGAAACAGGCTCATTTGGCAGAGTTGAACAACTTTTTTCAGTGTTACAAACCAAAATCTGTCTTCTTTTCAATATACAGATGTTCGATTTAGTTTAATCTGCCTGTTCATTGGAATTTTCTAAATGGACAATTCCCATTGAACACTGCATGGTGATGAATTACGACCACAACATCTGTTTGTTGAAAACAACAAGTAGACTGGGCTTAATGTTTCTGATGAAAATATGTCCTTTACCAAACTAATGTTGTTGCAAATTGTTTTGTTTTTAAATGTTTACAGTTTATTCTTTTTTTATTCACTTTGCCATAATGGAGTATTTTGTGTAGATCAGTCAAAATCCCTATGAAATCAAATGTTGTTCCTGTTTGTAACACCCAAAAAATGGGAAATAGTCAGAGGGGTGTGATACTTATTATAGGCACTGTAATGAAACTGAACCTCAAGAGACTGTTGAAGCTGCCATTTCTCAGAGTCCTACAACTACTGACTGGTTCTCAAGCTAGTTTTATTTGATTTTATTGTGAAACAAATGGGTTGTTAGTTTTAATAATTGAATAGTGCCTTATTTCAGTTATTGTTACAGTTGTTGAATTTACATGCATATCTCTTTTGATGTTGACGGAATACAAGATAGCTGGAAGGGAGGAGTTGTTACGTGTGATATAATGTGATACTGTTATATAGAATTTATCCTAGGCACTACTTTGTTGTTACTGTGGAACCTAGAGCATTGATACTAATTGAGTACTGCGTCTGCTCATGAATGTTCTGTGCTTAAACTTGAGCATAAGGAGCAAGACATCGCAAAAGACATGCAATGCCACTTAGTGCAATGGTGACTAATAATGATACATTGCACAGATACACTTTGCTTAAATGTTGTCTGAGTGTTGGAGTGTTCCCCTGGCTATCTGTAAAATAACAAATTGGTGCCATGTGGTTTGCTTAATATGAGGAATTTGAAATTAATTACACTTTTACTTTTGATAAATAAGTATATTTTAGCAATTACATTTACTTTTGATACTTAAGTATATTTAAAACCAAATACTTTTAGACTTTTACTCAAGTAGTATTTTACTGGATAACTTGAGTCATTTTCTATTAAGGTATCTTTACTTTTACTCAAGAATGACAATTGGGTAATTTTTCCACCACTGAATTGAATCAACTTAACCCTTAATTAACCTCTTTCTCTCCCCCTCTCTTTCTCTCCTCTCTCTATAGTTGCAGCAATGGATTGTGCTTCAACTGATGTCCCTTCACATACCAACAGCCAAAGCGTCTGCAAAAAAAACCAATGTGTTGCCAAATGTCCTACTGAATCAGGCCAAAACATATCAGGCCAAAACGTATCAGGTCAAAACGTATCAGGCCAAAACGTATCAGGCAATGTGAGCGGAAACATTTCCATTGGCAACCAGGGCAAAACCACCAGTCATACTGGTATGTAAACCCTATCCAGCGGCAGGGAATCTACATATAAATAAATAAATTCATATTTTATTGTTTTGTGGCCATTCAACATGGGAATATAACACATTAGACACTTCAAAGCATAAAGTAATTACATGTCCATATACATACACATTTCACAGCTCAGTTCCAACACCAGCATAAAACATGGTTTATTGTTGCTCATAGCAGTGTTCAATGCAAACTCCAAATACTGACAACCACATTTATTTCAGCACTGTCCAATGACTCTCTCTCGTTCTCTTAGCTTAACAAACAACTCCCAGAAAAGCTGTCGCACCCAGCATCACCATAGCCAACATAACAGGTGGCAAAGTGGGTCTCTACTACAAGGCAGAGAAGATGGCTCTCTGTGACCTCATCGAGGGGAGTCAACTCAGGAAGGGCCACTCCATTCTCATCCTGGAAAACACCTTTAAGAAGACCCCTCTTCCTCCTCTATGTCACTGGCTTCCAAGTAGAAAGTGACAATACACACAGATTAAACTACATACACATTATTGTTAAAAAATAAAGACAGAATATATCCCAGATAGGTGAAAAAGTGCTACAAGATATACTTTGATTGTATGGTCGAATTCAGCAATGTAATCAATGTAGGTTTTTGATAAATAAATGTTACCAAACTGAGAATGTTAGTATGTGTTCTGTAAGATGTTATCATGTGTGTGTGTGTGTGTGTGTGTGTGTGTGTGTGTGATTACATTACATGATTGAGGTTGCCACCAGATATCCTACATACTGATACTAATTTTAACAAAGGTCAACAACACAATATTGTAATCAAAGTTTTATTTCTAAGGTTGTAGTCATTTTATTTCGAGCACAGTGTGATGGTGCAATATACTTACAGGGAGCACAAATATATACAGCAGTGATAAAATCTGCACATTTACTCATTACATTCGATTTGAAAATCATTTTAACTGGAATGTTAGATGAATGCAGTGTTTCCCCAACTAAAGGTTTGATGATTAGTTGAATCAAGTGTGTTAGTGCTAAGGAAAAAACTAAAATAGAACCACTTTCACGCCACTTGGCTCTGTCCACCCACCCTACAATTCTGGAAAGAAACCATACACAAACTGTCCACCCTTTTGGGTCACAGCATTCCACTCTCCCCAATCTTCTGCCTTCTTGGATATCATCAGTCCATTTCTATTGCCTTAAATATATTCAAGAAAACAATATTACTCAACTACAAAAACAGATTCCAACAGTCTATTTTGTCAATGGATTAACCTCCTCACAGACCACATCACAATGGGAAAAAATACAGCATCCACCAAAGACAAAATCCAGTCCTTGAACGGAAACTGGACCCCACTCCTCAACTCCTTGCAGCTACAGATGAGCTGATCCCACCCTAGTGTTTCCTCTGACACCCAAGTTGCTATTAATATTTATTTGTATACATTATATGGAGCAGCAGTTGAAAGGTACAATGTTTGATAGTTGATTGATGTTGTACAGTCAGGTCCATAATTATTGGTACTCTTGAAAAAGGTTAGCAGAAAATACTGAGCTATATTGAAAGCAATTTTGGCGGGGAAATTGTATTCTTTTAAACTACCTGTTTTGAATACTCCCCTTGCGAGGTTAAATACACTGAGCCTTTAAAGAGAGAACACATTGGGAGGAATTCTAGACTATTTCTCCAAATATAATCTTTCCAGATCCTTTATGTCCTTTGTCTACTCTTATGGACTGCCCTCTTCAATTCAAACCACAGGTTTTTAGGGGCTCAAGTCCAGAAACTGAGACGGCCATTGCAAAATGTTGATTTTGTGGTCAATTCACCATTTCTTTGTGGATTTTGATTAGTGCTTGGGGTTACTGTCTCAGCTGGAAGATCCACTTGCTGCCAAGTGTCATTCTCCTGGCAGTGACAACCAGGTTCTTGGCTAAAATGTCCTGGTACTTGGTAAATTGCATAATGCCGTTGACCTTAACTGGGTCCCCAGGACTTTTTTTAGTTTGAAGCGCTGTCACAATGCCACCATTAAGATGTTTAAAACTTGTCTCAGCAGCATACATTTTAGATTTTTTGATGCAACGAGGGTAGAAATTGCTTATTTGGTCGATATTACTTACCAAGCAAAGCAGAGCTGTTTTATTGAGGTATAAATATCCTGTGCTTTTTCATTTTGCGCATAAGTGTCTACAAGCTCAGCTTGTCTACATTGTAACTGCAAAGCATATATGGCTCAGCCAGGACTGTTACAATTGTAACATTTTTTTACACAAATTATGTGTAACAACACCCTGAGTGCATTGGACATGAAACAACGACACAAATGTAACAGCACAACAAAATATATATATATATAGTTTTACATTTGCAGGTGACTACACTTTTTCTAATTTCAGTCACTAGTTAGCACAGCCACAGTCAGAAACCCCAGCCTCATACTATAATTTCTTAAAATCTGATTTTAAATCTCAACCCAAACATTAATCACACTGCTAACCTTATACTTAGCCCTGACCCTAACCTTAAATTAGGACCTGAAAGCTAATTTTTGTTTTAAGGAATGTTTACATTATAACCAATTTAGACTTTGTGGCTGTGGTAGCGCGCACCGGAGGGAAGCAAAACCTCCCAGTGGGCAAAATCATTAATCTTGAGGCAACGGGAAGGGGTTGTAAAAATATATATAAATTATTATATAATATATAACATTTACATATCTCTTTTAATACAGACTAGCTCAAAACATTGCTAATCAGTAATAACCAACGAGTAATCTAACCTAACAATTCCACAGCTACTACCTTATACACACAAGTGTAAAGGGATAAAGAATATGTACAGAACGGCATAGGCAAGATGCAGTAGTTGGTATAGAGTACAGTATATACATATGAGATGAGTAATGTAGGGTATATAAACATTATATTAAGTGGCATAGTTCAAAGTGGCTAGTGATACATGTATTACATAAAGATGGCAAGATGCAGTAGATGATATAGAGTACAGTATATAAATATACATATGAGATGAGTAATGTAGGGTATGTAAACATTATATTAAGTGGCATTGTTTAAAGTGGCTAGTGATACATTTTTACATAAATAACCATCAATTCCCATTATTAAAGTGGCTGGAGTTGAGTCAGTATGTTGGCAGCGGCCACTAAATGTTTTTTTTCTTTTTTTTTTTTTTTTTTTTCTTTTTTTTTTGGGGTGGATCAGCTTAATATTGCGGAAAGAATGTTGCTTCCAATGTAATTGTCTGCATCATTTCCAATCCCCCATATTTTTTTGGGTAAATATATATATCCATTCACGTATGCATACATATACACATATATACATACACATACCTACATAGACATACATACTTTTTTAAAGAGTATACCTTTATTATTATTCCCCGCAAACCCTACCACCGATCCCCAATTGGAGTAAACTGATAAACATTTCTGTTTTTACCTTCAATTTATACATCTTATACACATTTTACAGACACAGTCTACTTTATAATAGTTCTCTCTTGTTTGTTCTTAGTCCTTCCTCTATTTCTGTTGTCCATCCAGTTTGATTTCCACTTGTAACTGTGCTATTTCACAATAGCTCCGCACCTATACACATTTCACAGATCCCGTATGCCCTACATTGTTTATCTTGTTATTAGTCCCACCCTTCAGCTCCACTCAACCTTTCCCATCTATCTTCCAACATCATCCATTTCGGATTTTTATTTGCCATATATTTTTCAACTGTGCTGTGATGCTTCACAAAAGATTTGAATCTTCCTATTCTCATAGCTTCCACGGATTGTAAATTAAAAATAAACATTTTTGCTAAAATAATTATTATATTATTGATTGATTGACTATGGCTTTTCAAATCCCCCAGTATTGCTATCTGTAGCGTTAGTTCTACGCAAATGTTGCAATTCTTCAACCATTCCTGGACCTGTGACCAAAAACGAGCTACATGCGGACAATACCAAAATAAATGGTCTAATGACTCTGCCTCCTCACAGCAGAATCTACAGAGCTGGGAAGATTGTATCCCCCATATATATAACATTCTATTAGTTGCAAGAATTTTGTACAATAATTTAAATTGAAAAATTCGAAGTTTTGAATCCGGCGTTGTTTTGCGTATCAATTCATACACCATGTGCCATGGAATGGGTACATCGAAAATCTCTTCCCAACTATTTTGCAATTTATATGGCACAGCTGTAAGTTTTTTGGTCCTTAAATGAAATTGGTATATGTTTTTATTTATCACACTTTTCTTTAACCATTTATGTTCTTTAATATAAGGCCGACATACAAGTTCCTTACTTTTATCCCCTTCCACCTGCCTCTTCCATTTTTGTGGTAATGCTGCAATTAATTGGTTGTAATTTTGGGTAGAGCAGACATTTCCATATGTCTGTGTTAGCTGCATGTGTGACATTACTCCACCAGTCCTATTTATGATATCATTCACAAAAATTATACCTTTTTTAAACATTTCTTCGATAAATACAGTTTTTTTATCAATTACTATATTTGAATTTAACCACAAGATTTGTTGTACTATTTGTTCCGTCCTTTCAGGTGGATTAAACTGAAATTGCAACCAACTTTCTAAGGCTTGCTTAAAAAATAAAGATATTTTGGAGATTATTATTTTCAAGCAACCGAAAGTGAGCAGGTGTAATCTGAATAAAGGGAAAAAGGCCCTTCTTGAACATAGGATGAGACATTCGTACCAATCTACTAGAGAACCAGTTTGGATTTAAGTATAACTTTTGTATGACTGATGCCTTTAGTGAGAGGTCTAATGCTTTAATATTTAATAATTTCTGCCCCTCCGAATTCATATTCGTTATATAATAGGCCCTTTTAATTTTATCTGGCTTGCCGTTCCAAATAAAATTGAATATTTTTTGTTCATATAATTTAAAAAGCAGGTCACTAGGTGTAGGCAAAACCATAAGCAAATAGGTAAACTGTGATATGATTAAAGAGTTAATCAGGGTGATTTTCCCACAAATAGACAGGTATTTTCCTTTCCATGGTAGCAAGATCTTATCTATTTTTGCTAACTTTCTATAAAAATTTATTGGAGTGAGATCATTTCTTTCTTTTGGGATTTGTATACCGAGTATGTCCACATCACCGTCAGACCATTTAATTGGTAAACTACATGGCAATGTAAAATGTGTATTTTTAGTGATCCAATACGTAATATGGTACATTTATCATAATTTGGTTTTAATCCAGAGAGGATAGCAAATGTATCTAGATCCTCTAAGAGGCCGTGGAGAGATTCTAGTTGTGGTTTTAAAAGAAAACATGAATCATCAGCGTACAATGACACCTTAGTTTTTAGGCCCTGGATTTCTAATCCCTTAATATTAATGTTTGATCTAATTTTAACAGCTAACATTTCGATGGCAATAATAAATAGATATGCCGATAGTGGACAACCTTGTTTTACTCCTCTAGATAGTTTAAAACTTTCTGAGATGTAGCCATTATTTACTATTTTACACCTAGGGTTACTATACATAATTTTTACCCATTTTATAAGAGATTCCCCAAAATTGAAATATTCTAGGCATTTATATATAAACTCCAGTCGTACTTTATCAAAAGCCTTTTCAAAATCAGCTATGAAAACCAGGCCTGGTGTCCCCGATATTTCATAGTGTTCTATTGTTTCCAGTACTTGCCTTATATTATCTCCAATGTATCGTCCATGTAAAAAACCTGTCTGATTAGGATGAATAATATCTGACAAAACTTTTTTATTCTATGCGCCAAGCATTTTGCTAGGATTTTTGCATCACAACACTGAAGTGTAAGAGGTCTCCAATTTTTTAAATGGACTGGATCTTTATATATACCACTTGGGTCCTGTTTCAGTAATAATGATATCACACCTTCTTGTTGCGTGTCTGATAATCTATCATTTATATAGGAGTGGTTAAAACAAGCTAATAATGGTCCTTTGAGTATATCAAAAAAATGTTTGTATACTTCCACTGGTATGCCATCCAGTCCTGGAGTTTTCCCATCCTTAAAGGCCCCAATTGCATCAAGTAGTTCCTCCTCTGTAATTAGGCCTTCACATGAGTCTTTCTGTACAGATGTTAATTTTACATTATTATTAGGGAAAAAATCCATACAATTAGTTTCAGTTAGTGGAGATGGAGGAGCCTGAAACGAAAATATATTCTTAAAGTACTTTACTTCCTCTTTCAAAATATCATTTGGTGAATCATGCGTGACTCCATCATTTGTAACAAGTTTTAATACGTTTTTTTTGGTAGCATTTCTATATTGAAGATTGAAAAAGAATTTGGTGCATTTTTCCCCATATTCCATCCAGTTCGCTTTATTTTTGTAATATATTACACTGGATCTTTCTTGAATAAGTTCCTCCATTTCTTTTTGTTTTTCCTCTAACTTATTCTGTGCCTCTATGGTACCGTTTTTATTGTTATCTAACTGTACTGTTAGTCCTTCAATTTCCTTGTTAATATGGACTCTTTTGATCGAAATTGCTTTTGTTTTATAGATGAGTACTGAATTGCATGGCCTCTAAAGCCACACTTAAAAGTGTCCCATACAATATGGGGATCTGCTGTACCTATGTTATGTCTAAAAAGTCAGTTATAAATTCTTCTGTCCTAGTTCTAAACAATTTATCATCTAGTAGGCTTTGATTAAATTTCCAATATCCTCGCCCACGTGGAAATTCTGTAAGAGTAATATATATGCCAATTATGTGATGGTCCCGACCGCATTCTGTCCCCTATCAAACACTTTTTAACTTTTGGTGCCAGAGAGAATGATATAAGAAAGTAGTCAAGGCGACTAGCTTGATTAAGCCTCCGCCATGTATATCTCACTAGGTCAGGGTATTTAAGTCTCCATATATCCACTAATTCCAATATATCCATGACATTCCTGATTTCCTTAAGTGCCTGAGGGTGATAGTTTGTAGTGTGATTTCCTTTCCGGTCCATAGAGGTATTTAAGACCGTATTAAAATCTCCCACTATAATAATAGAGTCTAGTGTTGCTTGTAGAGTTGATACATTCTTATATATATTGTCAAGAAGCTTGGATCATCATATTCGGACCGTATAGGTTAATAAGCCATATATGTTTATTGTCCAATAACATATTTAAAATAATCCATCTACCTTGAGGATCTATTTGGACAAGTTGCACATTTGGATCAAAGTTATTATTAATTAAAACCATCACCCCTTTTGAATTTCTTTGCCCATGGGAGAAATATATTTCGCCCCCCCAGTTCTTTTTCCACAAAACTTCATCTAAAACTGTCGAATGGGTTTCCTGTAAACAGTAGATATTATAATCCTTCTCTTTTAGCCAGGTAAATACTGATCGTCTTTTCTTATTATCTGCTAAGCCATTACAATTGTAACTGGCTATACTTATTTCACCACTTACCATAATGAGACACACCTTTCAATTATTTTTATCAAAATATATGTTTGTAAACGTCCTATTAAAAAGTAACATAATGATTGAGTGTCTATATAGTTGTACCATGACATTTGCATCTCCACTAAGCAAACCTCCAATTGGTCCCCACTATTCCACCCGCCAAAAGCCCCCATCTCGAGTTGGGTTGTCATCCCAATGACCGGCAGACCACCCCCGACCCCCCGCATTGCACAGCCCCGGACCGACTGGGATCCATCCTTCGAAAAGTGCACACAGCGCCATCCACCGAACCGAAGCAGATCCATTGCCAAATGCATTTCCATCGCCCTCACCTCTATTTTTATTACATATTGCTGTGAATCATCCTCTATAGTCCCTAACATCTTTTACTTCTTCCTTCGCAACAGTTGTGGGATACACACATACACCCACACACATTCAGCCCTTACCCCCACACAACCATAAGCTCACCCTCTCAACAATTGCACCATCCCAGAGCTCAACTCAAGATGGATCATGATTTACAAATGTACTTGCAGTTGCAGCTGCATGAGAAGGCCTGCAAGACCGCGCAAAAAATGAGCATAAATGTAGAGATTTAATTACCATTGTCACATCCTAAATGATGGAGGTCAAATGTACACCTTCTTCCTGAAACACCCACAATACGGTCATCCATTTTGACCATGTTCCCAAGCATCTCCATGCAGTCCGACTTGATTTCGTGCCACCAGGGCCACAATAATATACCCCCTCTCTGAATGTCCGAGTGTGACCCCCTCCCCATGGGTTACTGCAGCTAGTGTTGCCAGCACTGCCACTGCCTGGGTGGGGGCACCCCACCGGAATCCCCACCGGCTAGGTACAAGGTCGTCAAGGTTCTCATTAGCAGCTTTGAGAATTTCCTTGTTTATTATGCTCTCCCTTTAGGGGGCTTTGGCTTTGCAGGACCAACCCTGCCAAGCAGGCTCAGAATCTTGAGGGGGCAGTGCTGCTCTTGGTCCCTGACCTCATTTTGGCTGCATACAGACCGCTTACAGCATGCACATAAAACAGTTAGGGACTTCTCCTTAGTATCTGGGCCATTCATGTGGGTGTCTAGGGTATAGGGCCATGGACCGTACCATTAAAATAGGATAATAAATAATTAGATATAATTTATTTTAAAAATGTAGTTCCCCATGATAGGACAATAAATAAATAAGACGTATAATTCATTATAAAAGTATATCCATCATCTGAACAACATTGAATGCCCTCTCATACCCGGCCCACAGCAATACACTGGCTCTGGGATATGCAACTATTTCATTACTCACTCACTCAACTTTCCAAACATAACAAATAAAAATAAACACACATCACACCATCCACACATACTGTGCCTTCTGTTTACTTAGTTTTTATCTTCACTATGTAGAAATAGTGCTTGTGTTCAATTAGTTATATATGAAGATTTATAGAAAAGCTATATTTTGTATTGTATTGTTACAATCAATAACCGGGCTTGATGTTAGTTGTGGCTGTTTAACAGTCTGATGGGTCTAGGGTGAGCACAAATATATATATAGGGAGGAAAAGCCTCTATATTTCCTCATTACCTTGAATTTGAAGATCATGTGAACTAGAATGTTAGATACAGCGCATTAGGAAAGTGTTCAGAACCCTTGACTTTATCCACATTTTGTTACTTTACAGCCTTCTTCTAAAATGGATTAAATACTTTTTTCTACACACAATACCCCATAATGACAAAGCAAAAACATTTTTGCAAATGTAAATTTATTAAAAAGACTGAAATAACATATTTACATACGAATTCAGATCCTTTGTTTTAATCCTTTGCTATGAGACTCAAAATTGAGCTCAGGTGCATCCTGTTTACATTAATCATCCTTGATATGTTTCTACTACTTGATTGGAGTCCACCTGTGGTAACTTCAATTGGTTGGACATGATTTGAAAAGGCACCAACATGTCTATATAAGGTCCCACAGTTGACAGTGCATGTCAGAGCAAAAACCAAGCCATGAGGACAAAGGAATTGTCCATAGATCTCAAGACAGGATTGTGTCAAGTCCCAAATCTGGGGAAGGGTACCAACACATTTCTGCAGCATTGAAGGTTCCCAAGAATACAGTGGCCTCCATCATTCTTAAATGGAAGAAGTTTGGAACCTTCAAGACTCTTCCTAGAGCTGGCCACCCGGCCAAACTGAGCAATCGGGGGAGAAGGGCCTTAGTCAGGGAGGTGACCAAGAACCTGATGGTCACTCTGACAGAGCTCCAGAGTTCCTCTTTGGAGATGGGAGAACCTTCCAGAAGGACAACCATCTCTACAGCACTCCACCAATCAGACCTTTATGGTAGAGTGACCAGACAGAAGCCACTCATCACTAAAAGGCATCTAATGGACTCTCAGACCATGAGAAACAAGATACTCTGGACTGATGAAACCAAGAATTAACTCTTTGGCTGAAAGCCAAGCGTAACGTCTTGAGGAAACCTGGCACCATCCCTACGGTGAAGCAAGGTGGTGGCAGCATCATGATGTGGGGATGTTTTTCAGCGGTAGGGACAGGGAGACTAGTCAGGATTGAGGGAAAGATGAACGGAGCAAAGTACAGAGAGATCCTTGATGGAAACCTGCTCCAGAGCGCTGAGGACCTCAGACTGGGTCGAAGGTTCACCTTCCAACAGGAGAACGACCCTAAGCACACAGCCAAGACAAAGCAGGAGTGGCTTCGGGACAAGTATGAATGTCCTTGAGTGGCCCAGACAGAGCCCGGACTTGAACCCAATCAAACATTTCTGGAGAGACCTGAAAATAGCTGTGCAGCAACGCTCCCCATCCAACCTGACAGTGCTTGAGAGGATCTGCAGAGAAGAATGGGAGAAACTCCCCAAATACATGTGTGCCAAGCTTGTAGCGTCATACCCAAGAAGACTCAAGGCTGTATTCGCTGCCAAAGGTGTTTTAGCAAAGTACTGAGTAAAGGGTCTGAATACTTACGTAAATGTGATTTCAGTTTTTTATTTGTAATACATTTTCTAAAATTACAAAAAAAAATGCTTTGTCATTACGGGGTATTATGTGTAGATTGATGAGGGGGGAAAAACGATTTAATACATTTTAGAATAAGGTTGTAACATAACAAAATGTAGAAGAAGTCAAGGGGTCTGATTAATTTCCGAATGCACTGTAAATACAGTGTCTCTTAATACGCATCATGAGTGATGATAAGTTGAATCAAATGTGTTAGTGCTAGGGCAGAAACAATAATGTCCACCTCTTTAGGTCCCTGGACCTGGATTAAGAAAAAGTAGATTAATGCATTAATAAAAATCAACAACACTCCAGGCAACCACTTTCACGCCACATGGCTCTGTCCACCCACCCTACAATTCTGGAAAGAAACCATACACAAACTGTCCACCCTTTTGGGTCACAGCATTCCACTCTCCCCAATCTTTTGCCTTCTTGGAGATCATCAGTCCATTTCTATTGCCTTAAATATATTCAAGAAAACAATATTTCTCGACTACAAAAACAAATTCCTACAGTCTATTTTGTCAATGGATTAACCTCCTCACAGACCACATCACAATGGGAAAAAATACAGCATCCACCAAAGACAAAATCCAGTCCTTGAACGGAAATTGGACCCCACTCCTCAACTCCTTGCAGCTACCGCTAAGCTGATCCCACCCTAGTGTTTCCTCTGACACCCAAGTTGCTATTAATATTTATTTGTATACATTATATGGAGCAGCAGTTGAAAGGTACACAGTTTGATAGTTGATTGATGTTGTACGGCCAGGTCCATCATTTTTTGTATTCTTGATAAAGATGAGCAAAAAACAGAGGTATATTGTAAGCAATTTGTTGTAGCTAATACAATTGTTCAGCTTAAGAGATTTTGTTAAACACGTTAAAGATATTGGTAAAAATGATTGCCATCCCTGTTTTGAACACTCCAGCACATTCCCCTTGCAAGGTTAATGACACAGAGCCTTTAAAAAAAGAGGACATTTTTCCAGATATATCCTTCGTCTGCTGTTATGGACTGCCCTCTTCAATTCAAACCACAGGTTTTCAGAGGTTCAAGTCCGGAGACTTCGATGGCTATTGCAAAACTTTGATTTTGTGGTCAATTCACCATTTCTTTCTCGATTTTGATTAGGGCTTGGGGTTATTTTTTATTTAACCTTTATTTATCTAGGCAAGTCAGTTAAGAACTGACTTGGGGCGGCAGCGTAGCCTAGTTAGAGCATTGTA
>NW_024059378.1:0-36747 GCF_016432855.1 Salvelinus namaycush | reverse complement strand
GTGCATGTATGGTGTGCGTGGTTGTGTGTGTGTGTGTTTGTGCAGTATGGTGTGCGTGTGTGTGTATGTGTTTGTGTGCATGTATGGTGTGTGTGTGTGCATGTGTTTGTGTGCATGTATGGTGTGCGTGTGTGTGCATGTGTTTGTGTGCATGTATGGTGTGTGTGTGTGCATGTTTGTGTGCAGTATGGTGTGCGTGTGTGTGTGCATGTGTTTGTGTGCATGTATGGTGTGCGTGTGTGTGCATGTGTTGTGTGCATGTATGGTGTGTGTGTGTGTGCATGTGCATGTGTTTGTGTGCATGTATGGTGTGTGTGTGTGCATGTGTTTGTGTGCATGTATGGTGTGCGTGTGTGTGCATGTGTTTGTGTGCATGTATGGTGTGTGTGTGTGTGCATGTGCATGTGTTTGTGTGCATGTATGGTGTGTGTGTGCATGTGTTTGTGTGCATGTATGGTGTGTGTGTGTGTGCATGTGTTTGTGTGATGTATGGTGTGTGTGTGTGCATGTTTGTGTGCATGTATGGTGTGCGTGTGTGTGCATGTGTTTGTGTGCATGTATGGTGTGTGTGTGCATGTGTTTGTGTGCATGTAGGTGTGCGTGTGTGCATGTGTTTGTGTGCATGTATGGTGTGCGTGTGTGTGCATGTGTTTGTGTGCATGTATGGGGTGTGTGTGTGTGCATGTGTTTGTGTGCATGTATGTGTGCGTGTGTGTGCATGTGTTTGTGTGCATGTATGTTGTGCGTGTGTGTATGTGTTTGTGTGCATGTATGGTGTCGTGTGTGTGCATGTGTTTGTGTGCATGTATGGTGTGCGTGTGTGTGCATGTATGGTGTGCGTGTGTGTGTATGTGTTTGTGTGCATGTATGGTGTGCGTGTGTGTGCATGTGTTTGTGTGCATGTATGGTGTGTGCATGTGTTTGTGTGCATGTATGGTGTGCGTGTGTGTGCATGTGTGTGTGTGTGCATGTATGGTGTGCGTGTGTGTGTATGTGTTTGTGTGCATGTATGGTGTGTGTGTGTGTGCATGTGTTTGTGTGCATGTATGGTGTGCGTGTGTGTGCAGTGTTTGTGTGCATGTATGGTGTGCGTGTGTGTGCATGTTTGTGTGCATGTATGGTGGCGTGTGTGTGTATGTGTTTGTGTGCTTGTATGGTGTGCGTGTGTGTGCATGGTTTGTGTGCATGTATGTTGTGCGTGTGTGTGTATGTGTTTGTGTGCATGTATGGTGTGCGTGTGTGTGCATGTGTTTGTGTGCATGTATGGTGTGCGTGTGTGTGCATGTGTGTGTGTGCATGTATGGTGTGTGTGTGTGTGATGTGTTTTGTGTGCATGTATGGGTGCGTGTGTGTGCATGTGTTTGTGTGATGTATGGTGTGCGTGTGTGTGTATGTGTTTGTGTGCATGTATGGTGTGCGTGTGTGTGCATGTGTTTGTGTGCATGTATGGTGTGTGTATGTTGTGTGTATATGTATGGTGTGCGTGTGTGTGCATGTGTGTGTGTGCATGTATGGTGTGTGTGTTCAGATCACAGTGTTTCCTGATGAGTTTACAGCTTCTCCACACAACCCAGCACTCTGTTCTGTTCTCCATCTGTCTGTCTGTCTGTCTGTCTGTCTGTCTGTCTGTCTGTCTCTGTCTGTTCTGTCTGTCTGTCTGTCTGTCTGTCTGTCTGTCTGTCTTGTCTGTCTGTCTGTCTGTCTGTCTGTCTGTCCGTCTGTCTGTTTGTTCTGTTCTCCATCTGTCTGTCTGTCTGCCTGTCTGTCTGTTCTCAGTCTGTCTGTCTGTCTGTCTGTCTGTCTGTCTGTCTGTCTGTCTGTCTGTTTTTTTAGTGTCTGTCTGTCTGTCTGTCTGTCTGTCTGTCTGTCTGTCTGTCTGTCTGTCTGTCTGTCTGTCTGGTCTGTCTGTCTGTCTGTCTGTCTTGTCTTAGAATGCAGTTGGACCTGAGGATCATTCAAACTCTCTTTTCATTCATCTCCCTCTACCAGATGACACAGGCCATCTCCCTCCATCTCTCTCCATCTCCATCCATCTCCCTCCATCTCACTCCCTCTCCCTCACCATCCATCTCCCTCCATCTCTCTCCATCTGCATCCATCTCCCTCCATCTCCATCCATCATCCTTCACCACCCATCTCCCTCCATCTCCATCTTCCTCACCATCCATCTCCATCCATCTCTCTCCATCTCCATCCATTTCCCTCCAACTCCCTCCATATCCCTCACCCTCCATCTCCCTCCATCTCCATCCATCTGCTTCCATCTCCCTCACCCTCCATCTCCCCTCACCATCCATCTCCCTCATCTCCCTCCATCTCCCTCCATCTCCATCCATCTCCCTCCATCTCCCCTCACCCTCCATCTCCATCCATCTCCATTCATCTCCCTCCATCTTCCTCACCCTCCATCTCCATCCAACTCCCTCCATCTCCCTCACCCTCCATCTCCCTCCAACTCCCTCCATCTCCTTCACCATCCATCTCCATCCATCTCCCTCCATCTCACTCCATCTCCCTCACCATCCATCTCCCTCCATCTCCCTCCATCTCCATCCATCTCCCTCCATCTCCCTCACCCTCCATCTCCATCCATCTCCATTCATCTCCCTCCATCTTCCTCACCCTCCATCTCCATCCAACTCCCTCCATCTCCCTCACCCTCCATCTCCCTCCAACTCCCTCCATCTCCTTCACCGTCCATCTCCATCCATCTCCCTCCATCTCCCTCAGCCTCCATCTCCCTCCATCTCCATCCATCTGCCTCATCTCCATCCATCTCCATCTCCCTCCATCTCCATCCATCTCCCTCCATCTCCATCCATCTGCCTCTATCTCCATCCATCTCCATCCATCTCCCTCCATCTCCATCCATCTCCCTCCATCTCCCTCCATCTCCCTCCATCTCCCTCCATCTCCCTCACCCTCCATCTCCCTCCATCTGCCTCCATCTCCATCCATCTCATCCATCTCCCTCCATCTCCCTCCATCTCCATCCATCTCCATCCATCTCCCTCACTCTCACTCTCCATCTCCATCTCCATCCATCTCCCTCCATCTCCATCTCCCTCCATCTCCCTCTATTTATTCTGACTTACACTCATGTTCAGTAACAACAGCTGTCCCCTAACCTCGGCCCTACAGACTGGGGTTCTGTGGGTAAAGGGCAACGAGGCTGATTTAGTTGTTACTGACTCCCACCTGTACAGGGCGTGATTCTTTCAGTTGATACGATCGCCAAGGGGCACAGTCACCATGACAACCAGTACACAATCCAGAAGCATGAATTTACCCACTGGATTAAAGCCAGAGATACAGCATCAATCTGTCCTCACACCATCTCAACACTGTGCTTTGGGATCTCTTGACTAAAACAGATATTGCTCCCGATTGATAGTGTGTCAAAGAACAGATAGTGAACAGCTATAAAGGCAGTATGACACATGTAATCTCTAGTCATATAAAATACGTTGACTCGGTATCTTTCCTCATCAGTTGAATGACTGGGCGAGTATTTCAGCATCCCAAATGGGACCCTTTTCCCCTATATAGTGCACTACTTCTGAAGCAGCCAATCTCTTCCATAAAGGGGGTACTACTAGAGCTTGCTACAGACTGGGTTGATTCTGTCATAATCAGGTCCGTCTCTGCCAGACACACAGGAATAATGGTATCAGAGGGATGGATATCTGATGCCTGGTTCTGCTGGGACCTCTCTCTCTCTCTCTCTCTGTCTCTCTCTCTCTCTCTCTCTCTCTCTCTCTCTCTCTCTCTCTCTCTCTTCTTTCTCTCTCTCTGTCTCTCTCTCTCTACCCTCTCTACCGCTCTCTCTCTCTGTCTACCTCTCTCTCTCTCTCTCTCTCTCTCTGTCTCTCTCTCTCTCTCTCTCTCTCTCTCTCTCTCTCTCTCTCTCTCTCTCTCTCTCTCTCTCTCTCTCTCTCTCTCTCTCTCTCTCTCTCTCTCTCTCTCTGTCTCTGTCTCTGTCTCTCTAAATTATCTCTATTCTCTCTCTCTATCCTTCTATCTCACCCTCTCTCTTTCGTTCTCTCTCTCTCTACTTTTCTCTCTCTCTGTCTTTCTCTCTTTCTCCCCCTCTCCCTCTCTCTCTCTGTCTCTCCCTCCTTGTCTTTTTTATCTGCTGTGACCTCTAACCCATACATGTGGAAACCATGTCCATGTGTTCTGTAAGCCGTCTGTGTTTCATCCCTGCACTGGGTCCCTCTGAAGGCCGTTGGTGCTTCTTAAGGAGTCCGTCCACATTAACGACCAGTCAGTCGACCATTAGGGATTACTAAACCCCTGTGATGTGGATCAAATCACATCAAATAAAATACAGTTTTATTTGTCACGTGTAGACCTTACAGTGAAATTCTTACTTACAAGCCCTTAACCAACAATGCTTTAAGAAGTTTTAAGACAAAAAATAGATAATAAAAGTAACAAATAATTAAACAGCAGCAGTAAAATAACAAGCGAGGCTATATACAGGGGGTTTTGGTACAGTCAATGTGCAGGGGCACCGGATAGTCAAGGTAATTGAGGTAATATGTACATGTAGGTAGAGTTATTAAAGTGACTATGCATAGATGATAAACAGAGAGTAGCAGCAGTGTAAAAGAGGGGTCTGGGTAGCCATTTGATTAGCTGTTCAGGAGTCTTATGGCTTGGGGGTAGAAGCTGTTTAGAAGCCTTTTGGACCTAGACTTGGCGCTCCGGTACCGCTTTCCGTGCGGTAGCAGAGAGAACAGTCTATGACTAGGGTGGCTGGAGGCTTTAACAATTTTTAGGGCCTTCCTCTGACACCGCCTGGTATAGAGGTCCTGGATGGCAGGAAGCTTGGCCCGATGATGTACTGGGCCTTGCGATCGGAGGCTGAGCTGTTGCCATACCAGGCAGTGATGCAACCAGTCAGGATGCTCTCGATGGTGCAGCTGTAGAACCTTTTGAGGATCTGAGGACCCATGCCAAATCTTTTCAGTCTCCTGAGGGGGAATAGGCTTTGCCGTGCCCTCTTCACAACTGTCTTAGTGTGTTTGGACCATGATAGTTTGTTGGTGATGTGGACGCCAAGGAACTTGAAGCTCTCAACCTGCTCCACTACCTCCCCGTCGATGAGAATGGGGGCGTGCTCGGCCTTCCTTTTCCTGTAGTCCACAATCATCTCCTTTGTCTTGATCACGTTGAGGGAGAGGTTGTAATCCTGGCACCACACGACCAGGTCTCTGACGTCCTCCCTATAGGCTGTCACACAGTCGTTCGGAACAGCTGGTGCTCTCATGTATGTTTCAGTGTTACTTGCCTCGAAGCGAACATAGAAGTATTTTAGCTCGTCTGGTAGGTTTGTGTCACCGGGCAGCTCGTGGCTGTGCTTCCCTTTGTAGTCTGTAATATTTTGCAAGCCCTGCCACATCCGACGAGCGTCGATCCCGGTGTAGTACGATTCAATCTTAGTCCTGTATTGACGGGTTAGAGTCCCGCGCCTTGAAAGCGGCAGCTCTACCCTTTAGCTCAGTGCGGACGATGCCTGTAATCCATGGCTTCTGGTTGGGGTATGTACGTACGGTCACTGTGGGGACGACGTCATCGATGCACTTATTGATGAAGCCAGTGACTGATGTGGTGTACTCCTCAATGCTATCAGAAGAGTCCCGGAACATATTCCAGTCTGCGCTCGGGGTTTAGTTCAACATTAACAAGAATGTAAGCTCTTACTTCCAATATCAGATATGTCCTTGGAAATGTTCTTGTTACTTACAACCTCATGCTAATTGCATTAATCAACCTTCTGGTCATCATGAGTGATCAGATTCCTCGCGGTCATACCAGTCATTTAGTAGTGGATGACGGGTCATACCAGTCATTTAGTAGTGGATGATGGGTCATACCAGTCATTTAGTAGTGGATGACGGGTCATACCAGTCATTTAGTAGTGGATGATGGGTCATACCAGTCATTTAGTAGTGGATGATGGGTCATACCAGTCATTTAGTAGTGGATGACGGGTCATACCAGTCATTTAGTAGTGGATGATGGGTCATACCAGTCATTTAGTAGTGGATGATGGGTCATACCAGTCATTTAGTAGTGGATGATGGGTCATACCAGTCATTTAGTAGTGGATGACGGGTCGCAGTCATACCAGTCATTTAGTAGTGGATGATGGGTCATACCAGTCATTTAGTAGTGGATGACGGGTCGCGGTCATACCAGTCATTTAGTAGTGGATGACGGGTCGCGGTCATACCAGTCATTTAGTAGTGGATGATGGGTCATACCAGTCATTTAGTAGTGGATGACGGGTCGCGGTCATACCAGTCATTTAGTAGTGGATGATGGGTCATACCAGTCATTTAGTAGTGGATGATGGGTCATACCAGTCATTTAGTAGTGGATGACGGGTCGCGGTCATACCAGTCATTTAGTAGTGAATGATGGGTCATACCAGTCATTTAGTAGTGGATGATGGGTCATACCAGTCATTTATTAGTGGATGACGGGTCATACCAGTCATTTAGTAGTGGATGATGGGTCATACCAGTCATTTAGTAGTGGATGATGGGTCATACCAGTCATTTAGTAGTGGATGATGGGTCATACCAGTCATTTAGTAGTGGATGACGGGTCATACCAGTCATTTAGTAGTGGATGATGGGTCATACCAGTCATTTAGTAGTGGATGACGGGTCATACCAGTCATTTAGTAGTGGATGATGGGTCATACCAGTCATTTAGTAGTGGATGACGGGTCGCGGTCATACCAGTCATTTAGTAGTGGATGATGGGTCATACCAGTCATTTAGTAGTGGATAACGGGTCATACCAGTCATTTATTAGTGGATAACGGGTCATACCAGTCATTTAGTAGTGGATGACGGGTCATACCAGTCATTTATTAGTGGATGACGGGTCATACCAGTCATTTATTAGTGGATGACGGGTCGCGGTCATACCAGTCATTTATTAGTGGATGACGGGTCGCGGTCACACCAGTCATTTATTAGTGGATGACGGGTCATACCAGTCATTTAGTAGTGGATGACGGGTCGCGGTCACACCAGTCATTTATTAGTGGATGACGGGTCATACCAGTCATTTATTAGTGGATGACGGGTCATACCAGTCATTTATTAGTGGATGACGGGTCGCGGTCATACCAGTCATTTATTAGTGGATGACGGGTCATACCAGTAATTTATTAGTGGATGACGGGTCATACCAGTCATTTATTAGTGGATGACGGGTCGCGGTCATACCAGTCATTTATTAGTGGATGACGGGTCGCGGTCATACCAGTCATTTATTAGTGGATGACGGGTCATACCAGTCATTTATTAGTGGATGACGGGTCATACCAGTCATTTAGTAGTGGATGACGGGTCGCGGTCATACCAGTCATTTATTAGTGGATGACGGGTCGCGGTCATACCAGTCATTTATTAGTGGATGACGGGTCACGGTCATACCAGTCATTTATTAGTGGATGACGGGTCGCGGTCATACCAGTCATTTTGGTTAGAAGGGAGCTCTTCCACTCTGTGTATTATATGCACACCCTTACGGGTATTATAGCACGTTAGTGGGCCTTTTCACTGTATTTGGCCTGTTAAGAGAATTAGTAATCACTAGTTGGTCCCGCCTTAGATGGCGCCAGAGCATGTTACTTTGGATATTGTATTAGGTCCCATCCTTTCCGGAGTCCTGATAGGTCATATTCCATCTGTTCAGTCATTCATAAAGACCCAAGCTGTGTTCGAATACTCATACTAACATACTGTATACTACATACTTAATGAGTATATACTACATACTATATACTATTAGTTCATTTTAGTACACTGTAAACTAACAGTATGCTTTCAGTTGAGTGTACTAGCTCTTCACCTGTCTACCGGAAGTTGATGCTGTTGCTATGCAACCTCTTGCTAGCTAGTTAGCATAACAAATAACTAGTTAGACATTTTTTACGACTTTGGGTGTGTTCTTATGGATTCAATATGGAGTGCCGGAGTGCGGTTGTAAATTCAGAGCGTTGTCAGATTGTCCGTTTGTAAATTCAGAGCGTTTCGCTCTCGGAACGCACACTGGACGTTCGGGCCGAGGAGTAGGGTTGATTTGAGCGTTCTGACCTCACAACGGCAGTCAAGCACCCAAGCTAACGTTGGCTAGCTTGCTAGCTACTTCATAACACAAATGAGAGAACACCTCACTCTGACCATTTACTCACCCTAGCAGAGCTAGTATAGTTAACATCCTGGCAAGTTTGATGTACAGTGGCTTGCGAAAGTATTCACCCCCCTTTGGCATTTTTCCTATTTTTTTGCCTTACAACCTGGAATTAAAATAGATTTTGGAGGTTTTGTATCATTTGATTTACACAACATGCCGACCACTTTGAAGATTCAAAATATGTTTTATTGTGAAACAAAGAAGAAATTAGACTTGAGTGTGCATAACTATTCACCCCCCCCCCCCAAAGTCAATACTTTGTAGAGCCACCTTTGGCAGCAATTACAGCTGCAAGTCTCTTGGTGTATGTCTCTATAAGCTTGGAACATCTAGCCACTGGGATATTTGCCCATTCTTCAAGGCAAAACTGCTCCAGCTCCTTCAAGTTGGATGGGTTCCGCTGGTATACAGCAATCTTTAAGTCATACCACAGATTCTCAATTGGATTGAGGTCTGGGCTTTGACTAGGCCATTCCAAGACATTTAAATGTTTCCCCTTAAACCACTCAAGTGTTGCTATAGCAGTATGCTTAGGGTCATTGCCCTGCTGCAAGTTGAACCTCCGTCCCAGTCTCAAATCTCTGGAAGACCGAAACAGGTTTCCCTCGAAGAATTTTCCTGTATTTAGCGCCATCCATCATTCCTTCAATTTTGACCAGTTTCTCAGTCCCTGCTGATTAAAAACATCCCCCATGCTTCACTGTGGGGATGGTGTTCTCGGGGTGATGCGAGGTGTTGGGTTTGCGCCAGACATAACGTTTTCCTTGATGGCCAAAAAGCTACATTTTAGTCTCATCTGACCAGAGTACCTTCTTCCATATGTTTGGGGAGTCTCCCACATGCCTTTTGGCGAACACCAAACATAATTGCTTATTTTTATCTTCAAGCAATGGCTTTTTTCTGGCCAGTCTTCCATAAAGCCCAGCTCTGTGGAGTGTACGGCTTAAAATGGTGCTATGGACAGATACTCCAATCTCCGCTGTGGAGCTTTGCAGCTCCTTCAGGGTGATCTTTGTTCCCTTTGTTGCCTCTTTGATTAATGCCCTCCTTGCCTGGTGAGTTTTGGTGGGCGACTCTCTCTTGGCAGGTTTGTTGTGGTGCCATATTCTTTCCATTTTTTTATAATGGATTTAATGGTGCTCTGTGGGATGTTCAAAGTTTCTGATATGTTTTTATAACCCAACCCTGATCTGTACTTCTCCACAACTTTGTCCCTGACCTGTTTGGAGAGCTCCTTGGTCTTCATAGTGCCGCTTGCTTGGTGGTGCCCCTTGCTTAGTGGTGTTGCAGACTCTGGGGCCTTTCAGAACAGGTGTATATATACTGAGATCATGTGACAGATCATGTGACACTTAGGTCGCACACAGGTGGACTTTATTTAACTCCTTATGTGACTTCTGAAGGTAATTGGTTGCACCAGATCTTATTTAGGGGCTTCACAGCAAAGGGGGTGAATATATATGCACACAACATATCCGTTTTCAGTTTATTTTAGTTTTTTAAATAAGTTATTTTTTTCTTTTCACTTCACCAATTTGGACTATTTTGTGTTTGTCCATTACATGAAATTCAAATAAAAATCTATTTAAATTACAGGTTGTAATGCAGCAAAATAGGGAAAATGCCAAGGGGGTTGAATACTTTGCAATGCACTGTATAAGTAGCCAACTAAAGTTAGGTAGCTAGCTAACATACCGGTACATACAGTTGAAGTTCGAAGTTTACATACACCTTAGCAAAATACATTTAAACTCCGTTTTTCACAATTCCTAACATGTAATCCTAGTAAAAATCCCCTGTCTTCGGTCAGTTAGGATCACCACTTAATTTTAAGAATGTGAAATGTCAGAATAATAGTAGAGAGAATTATTTATTTCAGATTTTATTCCCAGTGGGTCAGAAGTTTACATACACTCAATTAATATTTGGTAGCATTGCCTTTAAATTGTTTAACTTGGGTCAAACGTTTCGTGTAGCCTTCCACAAGCTTCCCACAATAAGTTGGGTGAATTTTGGCCCATTCCTCCTGACAGAGCTGGTGTAACTGAGTCAGGTTTGTAGGCCTCCTTGCTCGCACACACTTTTTCAGTTCTGCCCTCAAATTTTCTATAGGATTGAGGTCAGGCCTTTGTGATGGCCACTCCAATACCTTGACTTTGTCGTCCTTATGCCATTTTGCCACAACTTTGGAAGTATGCTTGGGGTCATTGTCCAATTGGAAGACCCATTTGCGACCAAGCTTTAACTTCCTGACTGATGTCTTGAGATGTTGCTTCAATATACACCAAATTTTCCTGCCTCAATATGCCATCTATTTTGTGAAGTGCACCAGTCCATCCTGCAGAAAAGCACACCCACAACATGATGCTGCCACTCCCGTGCTTCACGGTTGGGATGGTGTTCTTCGGCTTGCAAGCCTCCCCCTTTTTCCTCCAAACATAACGATGGTCATTATGGCCAAACAGTTCTATTTTTGTTTCATCAGACCAGAGGACATTTCTCGAAAAAGTACGATCTTCGTCCCCATGTGCAGTTGCAAACCGTAGTCTGGCTTTTTTATGGCGGTTTTGGAGCAGTGGTTTATTCCCCAATTCACCAAAGTACGTTCATCTCTAGGAGACAGAATGCGTCCTCTTCCTGAGCGGTATGACGGCTGCGTGGTCCCATGGTGTTTATACTTGCATACTATTGTTTGTACAGATGAACGTGGTACCTTCAGGCATTTGGAAATTGCTCCCAATGATGAACCAGACTTGTGGAGATCTAAAAACTTTTCTGAGGTCTTGGCTGATTTCTTTTGATTTTCCCATGATGTCAAGCAAAGAGGCACTGAGTTTGATGGTAGGCCTTGAAATACATCCACAGGTACAACTCCAATGGACTCAAATGATGTCAATTAGCCTATCAAAAGCTTCTAAAGCCATGACATAATTTTCTGGCATTTTCCAAGCTGTTTAAAGTCACAGTCAACTTAGTGTATGTAAACTTCTGACCTACTGGAATTGTGATACAGTGAATACCTAGGATAGGATAGGATAAAGTAATCCTTCTAACCCCCCCCCCCCCCTAAAAGATTTAGATGCACTATTGTAAAGTGGTTGTTCCACTGGATATCATAAGGTGAATGCACCAACTTGTAAGTCGCTCTGGATAAGAGCGTCTGCTAAATGACTTAAATGTAAATGTAAATGGTAGAGACAGTAGTCTTCCTAGTGATCAAGCCATAACCAGACTCTGGATGGGTGGCCTTCTAGGCAGAGTTGCAAAGAAAAAGCCATATCTCAGACTGGCCAATAAAAATAAAAGATTAAGATGGGCAAAAGAACACAGACACTGGACAGAGGAACTCTGCCTTGAAGGCCAGCATCCCGGAGTCGCCTCTTCACTGTTGACGTTGAGACTGGTGTTTTGCGGGTACTATTTAATGAAGCTGCCAGTTGAGGACTTGTGAGGTGTCTGTTTCTCAAACTAGACACTCTAATGTACTTGTCCTCTTGCTCAGTTGTGCACCGGGGCCTCCCACTCCTCTTTCTATTCTGGTTAGAGACAGTTTGCTCTGTTCTGTGAAGGGAGTAGTACACAGCGTTGTACGAGATCTTCAGTTTCTTGGCAATTTCTCACATGGAATAGCCGTCATTTCTCAGAACAAGAATAAACTGACGATTTTCCGAAAAAAAGTAGTTGTTTCTGGCCATTTTGAGCCTGTAATCGAACCCACAAATGCTGATGCTCCAGATACTCAACTAGTCTAAAGAAGGCCAGTTTTGTTGCTTATTTAATCAGTACAATCGTTTTCAGCTGTGCTAGCATAATTGCAAAAGGGTTTTCTAATGATCAATTAGCCTTTTAAAATTATAAACTTGGATTAGCTAACACAACGTGCCATTGGAACACAGGAGTGATGGTTGCTGATAATGGGCCTCTGTACACCTATGTAGATATTCCATTAAGAATTAAGAAATGTCACCTTTTGTATTCTACTATTCTTACTCTCAATAGAGAGCTCTGGCACTCTATTCCCCATAGAGCTCTGGCACTCTATTCCCCATAGGGCTCTGACACTCTATTCCCCATAGGGCTCTTGCACTCTATTCCCCATAGGGCTCTGGCACTCTATTCCCCATAGGGCTCTGGCACTCTATTCCCCATAGGGCTCTGACACTCTATTCCCCGTAGGGCTCTGACACTCTATTCCCCATAGGGCTCTGACACTCTATTCCCCATAGGGCCCTGGCACTCTATTCCCCATAGGGCTCTGACACTCTATTCCCCGTAGGGCTCTGGCACTCTATTCCCCATAGGGCTCTGACACTCTATTCCCCATAGGGCTCTGGCACTCTATTCCCCATAGGGCTCTGGCACTCTATTCCCCGTAGGGCTCTGACACTCTATTCCCCATAGGGCTCTGACACTCTATTCCCCATAGGGCTCTGGCACTCTATTCCCCATAGGGCTCTGGCACTCTATTCCCCATAGGGCTCTGGCACTCTATTCCCCACAGGGCTCTGACACTCTATTCCCCATAGGGCTCTGACACTCTATTCCCCGTAGGGCTCTGGCACTCTATTCCCCATAGGGCTCTGGCACTCTATTCCCCATAGGGCTCTGGCACTCTATTCCCCATAGGGCTCTGGCACTCTATTCCCCATAGGGCTCTGGCACTCTATTCCCCATAGGGCTCTGGCACTCTATTCCCCATAGGGCTCTGGCACTCTATTCCCTATAGGGCCCTGGCACTCTATTCCCCGTAGGGCTCTGGCACTCTATTCCCCATAGGGCTCTGACACTCTATTCCCCATAATGCTCTGGCACTATTCCCCATAGGGCTCTGACACTCTATTCCCCGTAGGGCTCTGGCACTCTATTCCCCATAGGGCTCTGACACTCTATTCCCCGTAGGGCTCTGGCACTCTATTCCCCATAGGGCTCTGGCACTCTATTCCCCATAGGGCTCTGGCACTCTATTCCCCATAGGGCTCTGGCACTCTATTCCCCATAGGGCTCTGGCACTCTATTCCCCATAGGGCTCTGGCACTCTATTCCCCATAGGGCTCTGGCACACTATTCCCCATAGGGCTCTGACACTCTATTCCCCATAGGGCTCTGACACTATTCCCCGTAGGGCTCTGGCACTCTATTCCCCATAGGGCTCTGGCACTCTATTCCCCATAGGGCTCTGGCACTCTATTCCCCATAGGGCTCTGGCACACTATTCCCCATAGGGCTCTGACACTCTATTCCCCATAGGGCTCTGACACTCTATTCCCTGTAGGGCTCTGGCACTCTATTCCCCATAGGGCTCTGGCACTCTATTCCCCATAGGGCTCTGGCACTCTATTCCCCGTAGGGCTCTGGCACTCTATTCCCCATAGGTCTCTGGCACTCTATTCCCCATAGGGCTCTGGCACTCTATTCCCCATAGGGCTCTGGCACTCTTTTCCCCATAGGGCTCTGGCACTCTATTCCCCATAGGGCTCTGACACTCTATTCCCCATAGGGCTCTGGCACTCTATTCCCCATAGGGCTCTGGCACTCTATTCCCCATAGGGCTCTGGCACTCTATTCCCCATAGGGCTCTGGCACTCTATTCCCCATAGTGCACTATATAGGGAATTGGGTGCCATGTAGTGCACTAGATAGGGAAGAGGGTGCCATGTAGTGCACTAGATAGGGAATAGGGTGCCATGTAGTGCACTAGATAGGGAATAGGGTGCCATGTAGTGCACTAGATAGGGAGTAGGGTGCCATGTAGTGCACTATATAGGGAGTAGGGTGCCATGTAGTGCACTAGATAGGGAATAGGGTGCCATGTAGTGCACTATATAGGGAGTAGGGTGCCATGTAGTGCACTATATAGGGAATAGGGTGCCATGTAGTGCACTATATAGGGAATAGGGTGCCATGTAGTGCACTAGATAGGGAATAGGGTGCCATTTGGGACATTCATTCTGACTCACCTGGTGAGAGATACTGTAAACTCCCCTAATGGCGTGATGAGGTCATAAGAGACCCAGAACAGGTGTTAAAAATAGCAGCTGACGTTCCACATGACCGTTCCTCCGGTGAGGTGAATCTAGTGTACTTTGCACCGTGGGCTGAGGACCCAGCTGCCCTGTGTCCGGGAGTCAACCGTGCGGTAAGTTTCCACGCTGGGAAAAAGAACGAGAACAACCCTCCCCCAATACTGTGCTGGGATTGGTCGCCTATGCCTTTTACGAGGTGATCACATGACATTACCGCATGGCCAGGTGTTCTACCCGTCATGCCTTACAGATCTCCCTAATGCCCACCTCAGGGTTGTCACTAGTTACCACAGCCACAAAGTCATAAACCCCACCTATGTCTAAAATGTTCTCTTCTTAAATGTGGATTATACACTTCTCCCTAACCTTAACCACACACTGCTAACCTTATGTCTAACCCTAACCTTAAATTAAGACCAAAAAGCACATTTTTGTTTTCACACATTTCTATGACATAGCCAATTTTGACTTTGTGGCTGTGGGAACTAGTGGAAACCCCACCTCAGTTATCCCTGCCCCTGTGGATCCAGGAAGATGGCAGTTTCCACAACTACTGTAGACACAGAACATGCCGGTGAGCCACTGAGAGACTTTGACACTGATTAGCTGTTTTACTATAGATCCCATGGCTATGAGTCATCCATGGCCTAGTTAAAGGTTAAAGGTTAAAGGTTAAAGGTTAAATAATAATAAATTAGAAAATGAAGCCTCCTCAGCCAGTCTGTCTCCCCTCCATTCAGCCATATCAGAGGTGACCATTCCAAACCCTGACTCAGTATTTCCCAGGCAAGTGGATTCAGTCTGTTTCAGCTGTAGTTGGCTGGCTGTTTCAGCTGTAGTTGGATGACTGTTTCAGCTGTAGTTGGCTGGCTGTTTCAGCTGTAGTTGGCTGGCTGTTTCAGCTGTAGTTGGCTGACTGTTTCCGCTGTAGCTGGATGACTGTTTCAGCTGTAGCTGGATGACTGTTTCAGCTGTAGCTGGCTGACTGTTTCCACTGTAGCTGGATGACTGTTTCAGCTGTAGCTGGCTGACTGTGTGAGCCGTCGCTGGGTGACTGTTTGAGCCGTCGCTGGGTGACTGTTTCAGCCGTGTCTGGGTGACTGTTTCAGCCGTGGCTGGGTGACTGTTTCAGCCGTGGCCGTGTGACTGTTTCAGCCGTGGCCGGGTGACTGTTTCAGCCGTGGCCGGGTGACTGTTTCAGCCGTGGCCGGGTGACTGTTTCAGCCGTGGCCGGGTGACTGTTTCAGCCGTGGCCGGGTGACTGTTTCAGCCGTGGCCGGGTGACTGTTTCAGTGGCTGGGTGACTGTTTCAGTGGCTGGGTGACTGTTTCAGCCGTGGCTGGGTGACTGTTTCAGTCGTGGCCGGGTGACTGTTTCAGCCGTGGCTGGGTGACTGTTTCAGTCGTGGCCGGGTGACTGTTTCAGCCGTGGCCGGGTGACTGTTTCAGCCGTGGCTGGGTCAGTCGTACCGAAGCACTGAAGCGGGACACGATGTTTTATTCATGACTAACTCAGACATACGGTGATGTCAAAGGTTACCGTGACGACAGCTAGGATAACGTTTGCGGTGAAATGTTTAATTAAGATAAGAGCAGATAGCGGTATCTGCGTGAACCTGAATCTAGTGTCAGAATGGCAGCCTGTGTTACGTATGTAGTGCACTACTTTTGACCAGGACCCAGAAGACTCTGGTTAAAAGTAGTGCACTATATAGGACATAGGGTCCCATTGAGGAGGCATTTAGGGTCTAGTTTAGGGTTATCGAAAGGACAAGAAGGTGTTCTCACGTTCCCCTTATAACATTTATCTGGCGTTCTCAAATATTTGAGCAATGAGGTAGAGAGGGCTGAGGACATTTGATTGGAAGTATTACGGGCTTCTGTTTCTGCTTTGCCAATGTAACCGATTTAGAGATTATGATCAAGCCAAATAAATGGGGATTATTTTGATTGTGAGTAGTGTTCTCCCTCCCTCCCTCAGTCCACACTAGGATCTATTTAACCTCAGTAAGCTGAAGATGATGAAGATTATAAGAGGTCTTCATCAACCACGTCCTGTTAGTGCCCCCGTCTCTCTCCCTTAGTGCCCGCTAGCTGACACGACATCTTCCCTGCTGAGACCTTCTCCAGGGTGACTCTCCCTCCCTCCCTCAGTCCCTCCCTCCCTCAGTCTCTCCCTCCCTCCCTCAGTCCCTACCTCCCTCAGTCCCTCCCTCCCTCTCTCCCTCCCTCCCTCAGTCTCTCCCTCCCTCCCTCCCTCAGTCCCTCCCTCCCTCAGTCCCTCTCTCCCTCCCTCCCTCAGTCCCTCCCTCAGTCCCTCTCTCCCTCCCTCCCTCAGTCCCTCCCTCAGTCCCTCCCTCCCTCAGTCCCTCTCTCCCTCCCTCCCTCAGTCCCTCCCTCAGTCCCTCCCTCCCTCCCTCCCTCCCTCCCTCTCTCCCTCCCTCCCTCCATCCCTCCCTCCCTCCCTCCCTCCCTCCGTCCCTCTCTCCCTCCCTCCCTCAGTCTCTCCCTCCCTCCCTCCCTCCCTCCCTCCCTCCCTCCCTCCCTCAGTCCACACTACACTCTCTCTCTCTCCACACATTCTGTAATCAGTCATATCAGGATGGAATCCCCTGCAGAATTCCACAGCATCACTAATGGACTTGTCAGACACAGCCATGACTTCTGCCCTCCAAATCTGCATCGAGTTGTACCAGGGTTATAATCCCTTGGCGAAGGAGGAGGGAGGGTGGAGAAATAGGGGTGGAGGGGAGTTGACTGGAACCCTGATAACGCGACGCCAAGGCATGATTTACTTCCTCCTAACCACTCGCACCCTCACCCCTCCTCCCCCCTCACCCCTCCCCTCATCCAGCCCTGTATACAGAGAGTCACAGCCAGGCCATGGATGGACGATAGAAAGGTCAGGACAGCGTCCTGCAGAGGTATGTCTGAAAGGGGTGCCAGGGCATCTGGCCCAGCCTCACCGGACCTCGCTGGGGTCAGAGTCCCGCACGTAGGAACAGACACTGGCAGACAGGGAGAGAGAGAGAGAGGAGAGGGAGAGAGGTGGCCAGACCAAGCCTCCCGAGTCTCGTTGCAACAACTGGTGGAGAGTTCAGACAGACCGACGGAGGGCCTTTTAGCCTGCAAGGCAGGGAGACAGGGAGAGAGACAGGGAGGCAGGGAGACAGGGAGGCAGGGAGACAGGGAGGCAGAGAGACAGGGAGGCAGGGAGACAGGGAGGCAGGGAGGCAGGGAGACAGGGAGACAGCGAGACAGGGAGACAGGGAGGCAGGGAGACAGGGAGGCAGGGAGACAGGGAGGCAGGGAGACAGGGAGGCAGGGAGGCAGGGAGGCAGGGAGACAGGGAGGCAGGGAGACAGGGAGGCAGAGAGACAGGGAGACAGGGAGGCAGGGAGACAGGGAGACAGGGAGGCAGGGAGGCAGGGAGACAGGGAGACAGGGAGGCAGGGAGACAGGGAGGCAGGGAGACAGGGAGGCAGGGAGGCAGGGAGACAGGGAGACAGGGAGACAGGGAGACAGGGAGGCAGGGAGACAGGGAGGCAGGGAGACAGGGAGGCAGGGAGACAGGGAGGCAGGGAGGCAGGGAGGCAGGGAGACAGGGAGGCAGGGAGACAGGGAGGCAGAGAGACAGGGAGACAGGGAGGCAGGGAGACAGGGAGACAGGGAGGCAGGGAGGCAGGGAGACAGGGAGACAGGGAGGCAGGGAGACAGGGAGACAGGGAGGCAGGGAGACAGGGAGGCAGGGAGGCAGGGAGACAGGGAGGCAGGGAGACAGGGAGACAGGGAGGCAGGGAGGCAGGGAGACAGGGAGGCAGGGAGGCAGGGAGACAGGGAGGCAGGGAGACAGGGAGGGCCGTTTAGCCAGCGAGGCAGGGAGACAGGGAGACAGGGAGGCAGGGAGGCAGGGAGACAGGGAGGCAGGGAGGCAGGGAGGCAGGGAGGCAGGGAGGCAGGGAGGCAGGGAGGCAGGGAGGCAGGGAGGCAGGGAGGCAGGGAGGCAGGGAGGCAGGGAGGCAGGGAAGCAGGGAGGCAGGGAGGCAGGGAGGCAGGGAGGCAGGGAGGCAGGGAGGCAGGGAGACAGGGAGGTAGGGAGGTAGGGAGACAGGGAGGCAGGGAGACAGGGAGGCAGGGAGGCAGGGAGACAGGGAGGCAGGGAGACAGGGAGACAGGGAGGCAGGGAGACAGGGAGGCAGGGAGACAGGGAGGCAGGGAGACAGGGAGGCAGGGAGACAGGGAGGCAGGGAGACAGGGAGACAGGGAGACAGGGAGGGAGGGAGACAGGGAGACAGGGAGTCAGGGAGACAGGGAGACAGGGAGGGAGGCAGGGAGACAGGGAGGCAGGGAGACAGGGAGGCAGAGAGACAGGGAGGCAGAGAGACAGAGAGACAGGGAGACAGGGAGACAGGGAGGCAGGGAGACAGGGAGGCAGGGAGATAGGGAGACAGGGAGGCAGAGAGGCAGAGAGACAGGGAGGCAGGGAGGCAGAGAGACAGGGAGGGAGGGAGACAGGGAGGCAGGGAGACAGGGAGACAGGGAGACAGGGAGACAGGGAGGCAGGGAGACAGGGAGACAGGGAGACAGGGAGGCAGGGAGACAGGGAGACAGGGAGACAGGGAGGCAGGGAGACAGGGAGGCAGAGAGGCAGAGAGACAGGGAGACAGGGAGGCAGGGAGACAGGGAGGGAGACAGGGAGGCAGGGAGGCAGAGAGACAGGGAGACAGGGAGGCAGGGAGACAGGGAGGGAGACAGGGAGACAGGGAGGCAGAGAGACAGGGAGACAGGGAGGCAGGGAGGCAGGGAGGGAGACAGGGAGACAGGGAGGCAGGGAGGGAGACAGGGAGGCAGGGAGACAGGGAGGCAGGGAGACAGGGAGGCAGGGAGACAGGGAGGCAGAGAGGCAGAGAGGCAGAGAGACAGGGAGACAGGGAGGGAGGGAGACAGGGAGGCAGGGAGACAGGGAGACAGGGAGGCAGGGAGACAGGGAGACAGGGAGGCAGAGAGACAGGGAGACAGGGAGGCAGGGAGACAGGGAGGCAGGGAGACAGGGAGGCAGGGAGACAGGGAGACAGGGAGACAGGGAGACAGGGAGGCAGGGAGGGAGATAGGGAGGCAGGGAGACAGGGAGGCAGGGAGGCAGAGAGGCAGAGAGGCAGAGAGACAGGGAGGAAGGGAGGGAGGGAGACAGGGAGGCAGGGAGACAGGGAGGCAGGGAGACAGGGAGGCAGGGAGACAGGGAGGTAGGGAGACAGGGAGACAGGGAGGCAGAGAGACAGGGAGACAGGGAGGCAGGGAGACAGGGAGGCAGGGAGACAGGGAGGCAGGGAGACAGGGAGACAGGGAGACAGGGAGGGAGACAGGGAGACAGGGAGACAGGGAGGCAGGGAGACAGAGAGACAGGGAGGCAGAGAGGCAGAGAGACAGGGAGGCAGGGAGGCAGGGAGAGAGGGAGGGAGACAGGGAGGCAGGGAGACAGGGAGGCAGAGAGACAGGGAGACAGGGAGACAGGGAGGTAGGGAGACAGGGAGACAGGGAGACAGGGAGACAGGGAGGTAGGGAGACAGGGAGACAGGGAGACAGGGAGACAGGGAGGCAGGGAGGGAGCAGGTCTAGGGCCAGCGAGGGCCACACGAGGCCAGGCAGCACGAGGCCAGGACACGCCATGGACCCAGCACGGACCTAGCACGCTTCCAGATTGCTCAACGCACCCTCAATGCACAACGCAGCACGCGGGCCCCTGCCCTCCTCAGAGAGGGAGAGGGAGGAGAGGACAGAGGGAAGCCAGGGGAGATGGGGGAGAACAGGGAGAGAGAGAGAGTGAGCAAAAAGGAGAGAGACAGAGAGAGAGAGAGAGAGAGAGACAGAGAGATAGAGAGAGAGACAGAGAGAGAGACAGAGAGAGAGAGAGAGAGAGTGAGAGAGAGAGACAGAGACAGAGAGAGAGACAGAGAGAGAGAGAGAGAGAGAGAGAGAGAGAGAGAAAGAGAGGGAGAGATCTGTTGCAATGCCCCTGTTTGGCCTAGACATGATGTTTTGAGTTGATGTTTGGTCTTTGGGGTTCTCGTCGACACAATGCAACACACACAGTGTTGAGCAGGAATAATGGAGTGTTGGACAGAATCTATACTGTTGGGACAGATACAAGCTCACACAGCCCAATTTCTAAACTGTCTTGCCTTGCAAAAAAAATATATTAGAATCACTGGCAAACTCTCAGCTAAGAACTTTTATTTATTTTTTAAACTTCAAATGTTATTCTTAACGCCCGTGTGAGTTTAGACCTCGACATAACACCGTTTCAGCTACTACTCTTGACTTAAATTATGTGTTAAATAGCTTAGCTCATAGGAATCACTGCAGTCGGAGTTCCAATTCATCTCAAAGGTGTTCAATGGGGTTGAGGTCAGGGCTCTGTCCTGGCCAGTCAAGTTCTTCCACTCCGATCTCAACAAACTATTTCTGTATGGACCTCGCTTTCTGCACGGGGGGTATTGTCATGCTGAAACAGGAAAGGGCTTTATGATTTCCCTTCACTGGAACTAAAGGGGCCCGAACCATGAAAAACAGCCCGAGACTATTGTTCCTCCTCCACCAAACATTACAGTTGGCACTTTGCATTAGGGCAGGTAGCGTTCTCCTGGCATCCGCCAAACCCCGATTTGTCTGTCGGACTGCCAGATGGTAAAGCATGATTCATCACTCCGGAGAAAATGTTTCCACTGTTTCAGAGTCTAATGGAGGCGATCTTTACACCACTCCACCCGACGCTTGGCATTGTGCATGGTGATCTGAGGCTTGTGTGTGGCTGCTCGGCCACGGAAACCCATTTTATGAAGTTCCTGATGAACAGTTCTTGTGCTGATGTTGCTTCCAGAGGCAGTTTGGAACTCGATAGTGAGTGTTGCAACCGAGGACAGAGGATTTTTACACGCTACGAGCTTCAGCACTCGCCGGTCTCGTTCTGTGAGCTTGTGTCGCCTACCACTTCCCGTTCAGTCACGAGTATGGCTGAAATAGCCTGAATCCACTAATTTGAAGGGGTGTCCACATACTTCTGTATATATAGTGTATCTGACAGGATGGTGTCAAGTCAAGTTACCCGGATGTTACTAAAGGTGTCCCCACAGGGGTCGATTTTGGGACCTGATTTACAGACTTATATAAATAATATTGGTCTATCTGCAAAGACCTTTAACATTCATCTGTATGCAGATGACCCTGTTATGTAGGCTACTGTCCCTTCTGCTGACCAGGCTGTTAGAGCTGCAATCTGATTGGTTGCCTTGCAGAAAGCCCTGGTTGATTTAAAATGGATACTTAAAGGGGAAGAAAACGAAATGTATGTTATTGTCTAATTGTCATACAAATATCTCAGATGTTTTTTTACACATTTATGGATGGAAGAACCATCCAGCAGGTTTCCCGCCTTATAAATATCTGGTATTTTTGGGGGATTGACGCAAATGTGACGTTTTAAAAGCATATCGAGGAGTTCTGAAGGTCTGGACTAGTAGTGAGCAGGTCAGCTGTTCGTTCACCTGCACACGCCCGCAATTGCTCATAACTCATCCGCAACGGCCCGACAATAGGTGATAAAGTGAAAATCTGAGGCTCTCACCCAACCCGAACACGCCAATATAGAACAATGTGTTGTAGGCTACAGTCAGAGACGGCGGAAATATTTTTTTGACAGGGTGTAGAATTTTTTCTTGTTGTTGTTGCCTGATTTTGATATGTATCTGGTTATAATTTCCGACATGTTGGTCGGCTATTTGTTCGGCAAAACTTGTCTATAATTGGATACATGCAGACTATATAAACCCTTTCCTCAACAGAATAATATCGTAGATCGATAGAATGAATGTTCCAGTCTAGTTGACGTCGGTGAAGTTTGTTCTCTGTCATCTTTCACGGAGCGGAAGACGTTTTAGGGACCGGAGAGAAAGAACATAAATAAAAACAAACGCGAAATATTTTCTGATAAAAAAAAATGTCCAAATGACATCAGTTGTTAAGGGAAAAAAGAAAGCTGTGAAAACGACCCAAAGTGTTTCTGATTTAAAAATAATTCAGTTCGGCTTCGATGACGTGGTTGAAATACTATCAGCTCTTAATGACGCCGATCACTCCAGCATGGTATCTAACTGAGCGTTGCATTCTCTCGAAATGCAGACAGAAAGACATCATATTTCTCCACTCCTGTTCCCAAGTCAAAATGTACATTTGGTGTATAATTTTACTGCACAAAATAAATGCCCTAATTCTACAGGAGTTAATATGAAGGCTGTAGACCTTATTCACACCGGACCAGTATTACTAGAGCGCGTTGGTTGTGTATTTATCACCCCAGAATGTCCGTTATTCCAGAGGCGCAATATATTTTTTTAAATGATTCATTTTGACGATGTTCAATTCATTCGCAAAAAACGTATAAACAAAAGCATTGACTGTGAACGTAGAAATACATGTAGGACGTTCTTATATAGGCTCTGCGCAGAACTTCGTTTAATCTATCTAATCAGTTGTTGCTTTCTTGCTCAAACGACATACGGGACGTTGGAGTTTGCAATAACAAAACAGTAGGTTATTGTGGTTAGTCAATGTCCAGATTTCAGTTTTCATTTAACATATCCAAACAGTAGGCTACAGTTCCATTGAGATGCCATAAGGCCTGTTTAAAGTCCCGTCTTGTGACTGTTGAATTTGTGTAGCGCCTCACGATCACCACGCAAAACACTGCAATCATCCCCTTTACCACGTCATCAAATATTATTTTTTACAAACATTACTTTTCTGGCCATCCCTTCTCTTTATTTTCAACTCTCCTTTCGCACCTTTTGTTTTATTTTATTGAATTAAACTTTGACAATGTCCTTTTTGCCTCGGTGGACTGACTTTCTGCCCTGCTCCTAAATTCACTGGCGATTGGCTTGTGTAGGCTATTTGGCGCGTGTACAGTTAAACCCTAAAGTTTAGGCTTAAGCAGTAACACCAGAGAGCCTAAAACAATGAACGAAAAAACCTCAATGTAGCCTATAGATATACATTGCACAATAATTATACATGTATGTATTGCTTCTCTTTGTTCAACACGCAGTCTCCGCGGATATAACTGCAGTCCCCGCGGATATAACTGCGGAGACAGCGGTTTATCAGTCAACCCGCAGTCCCCGCGGATATAACTGCAGTCCCCGCGGATATAACTGCAGTCCCAACGGTTTATCAGTCAACCCGCGGTCCCCGCGGATATAACTGCAGTCCCCGCAACCCGCGCATCACTATGGACCTCAAACTCCCCCTACGTCACTTCATATATCTCCTTTCTGTTGCACAAAGCGTCCATCACATCTCACTTCTTTGTTTTAAAAGTAGAAAAATATGAGGCGCCAAAAACCGCTCACAGGTTTGGTTCACTTTTGACGTTCTTCGTGACTCCACCAACCTAGGTTTTGGGAAATGTTTGTTCTCAGGGCACCATCGGGAATGAGGCCCTGGTCTCAACTGGGTTCCCCTGAATAAATAAAAGTTAAATAAAAAATAAAAACACACACACACACACACACACACACACACACACACACACACACACACACACACACACACACACACACACACACACACACACACACACACACACACACACACACACACACACACACACACACACACACACACACACACACACACACACACACAGCACATCGGGGAAGGGACATGACCCCAGTCACGGTAATATGTCTATAATATGGGTTATTACACACGTATGGGTTGCGTTGACAGGCCTTTCTTTCCAGGGGACTTCCAGAGCCAACGGCACTCATTTCAACACAACTCAATACATTCACATCATTTACAATATGTTGACATTCAACCCGATTAGTATGTACCTAATGGAAGAAATGAGACTAGCTGATGGTCTATAGTCTGAGATGAGACTAATGGATGAGACTAGCTGATGGTCTATAGTCTGAGATGAGACTAGCTGATGGTCAATAGTCTGAGATGAGACTAATGGATGAGACTAGCTGATGGTCTATAGTCTGAGATGAGACTAACGGAAGAGACTAGCTGATGGTCTATAGCAGGGGTGTCAAACTCATTCCACGGAGGGCCTAGTGTCTGCAGGTTTTTGGTTTTTCCTTTCAATAAAGCCCTAGACAACCAGGTGTGGGGAGTTCCTAACTAATTAGTGATGTTAATTCATCAATCAAGTACAAGGGAGGAGCGAAAACCCGCAGACACTCGGCCCCCCGTGGAATGAGTTTGACACCTGTGGTCTATAGTCTGAGATGAGACTAATGGAGGAGACTAGCTGATGGTCTATAGTCTGAGATGAGACTAGCTGATGGTCTATAGTCTGAGATGAGACTAGCTGATGGTCTATAGTCTGAGATGAGACTAATGGAGGAGACTAGCTGATGGTCTATAGTCTGAGATGAGACTAGCTGATGGTCTATAGTCTGAGATGAGACTAGCTGATGGTCTATAGTCTGAGATGAGACTAATGGAAGAGACTAACTTATGGTCTACAGTCGGAGATGAGACTAATGGAAGAGACTAGCTGATGGTCTATAGTCTGAGATGAGACTAATGGAAGAGACTAGCTGATGGTCTATAGTCTGAGATGAGACTAGCTGATGGTCAATAGTCTGAGATGAGACTAATGGATGAGACTAGCTGATGGTCTATAGTCTGAGATGAGACTAACGGAAGAGACTAGCTGATGGTCTATAGTCTGAGATGAGACTAATGGAAGAGATTGTATTTTGGTGTTAGTCACATCTCAGACTATAGAAGGCTGTTAGTCACATCTCAGACTATAGAAGGCTGTTAGTCACATCTCAGACTATAAAAGGATGTTAGTCACATCTCAGACTATAGAAGGATGTTAGTCACATCTCAGACTATAGAAGGATCATAGTCACATCTCAGACTATAGAAGGCTGTTAGTCACATCTCAGACTATAGAAGGCTGTTAGTCACATCTCAGACTATAGAAGGCTGTTAGTCACATCTCAGACTATAGAAGGCTGTTAGTCACATCTCAGACTATAGAAGGCTGTTAGTCACATCTCAGACTATAGAAGGCTGTTAGTCACATCTCAGACTATAGAAGGCTGTTAGTCACATCTCAGACTATAGAAGGCTGTTAGTCACATCTCAGACTATAGAAGGCTGTTAGTCACATCTCAGACTATAGAAGGCTGTTAGTCACATCTCAGACTATAGAAGGCTGTTAGTCACATCTCAGACTATAGAAGGCTGTTAGTCACATCTCAGACTATAGAAGGCTGTTAGTCACATCTCAGACTATAGAAGGCTGTTAGTCACATCTCAGACTATAGAAGGCTGTTAGTCACATCGCAGACTATAGAAGGTTGTTAGTCACATATCAGACTATAGAAGGCTGTTAGTCACATCTCAGACTATAGAAGGCTGTTAGTCACATCTCAGACTATAGAAGGATCATAGTCACATCTCAGACTATAGAAGGATGTTAGTCACATCTCAGACTATAGAAGGCTGTTAGTCACATCTCAGACTATAGAAGGATCATAGTCACATCTCAGACTATAGAAGGTTGTTAGTCACATCTCAGACTATAGAAGGCTGTTAGTCACATCTCAGACTATAGAAGGTTGTTAGTCACATATCAGACTATAGAAGGCTGTTAGTCACATCTCAGACTATAGAAGGCTGTTAGTCACATCTCAGACTATAGAAGGCTGTTAGTCACATCTCAGACTATAGAAGGTTGTTAGTCACATCTCAGACTATAGAAGGCTGTTAGTCACATCTCAGACTATAGAAGGCTGTTAGTCACATCTCAGACTATAGAAGGCTGTTAGTCACATCTCAGACTATAGAAGGTTGTTAGTCACATCTCAGACTATAGAAGGCTGTTAGTCACATCTCAGACTATAGAAGGCTGTTAGTCACATCTCAGACTATAGAAGGATGTTAGTCACATCTCAGACTATAGAAGGATGTTAGTCACATCTCAGACTATAGAAGGTTGTTAGTCACATCTCAGACTATAGAAGGCTGTTAGTCACATCTCAGACTATAGAAGGCTGTTAGTCACATCTCAGACTATAGAAGGCTGTTAGTCACATCTCAGACTATAGAAGGCTGTTAGTCACATCTCAGACTATAGAAGGCTGTTAGTCACATCTCAGACTATAGAAGGCTGTTAGTCACATCTCAGACTATAGAAGGTTGTTAGTCACATCTCAGACTATAGAAGGCTGTTAGTCACATCTCAGACTATAGAAGGCTGTTAGTCACATCTCAGACTATAGAAGGCTGTTAGTCACATCTCAGACTATAGAAGGCTGTTAGTCACATCTCAGACTATAGAAGGCTGTTAGTCACATCTCAGACTATAGAAGGCTGTTAGTCACATCTCAGACTATAGAAGGCTGTTAGTCACATCTCAGACTATAGAAGGCTGTTAGTCACATCTCAGACTATAGAAGGCTGTTAGTCACATCTCAGACTATAGAAGGCTGTTAGTCACATCTCAGACTATAGAAGGCTGTTAGTCTCATCTCAGACTATAGAAGGCTGTTGTCCAAAGATACTAACTTTTTGATACTGGTCCACTACGAGAATCAAACCCACAACCCCTGGTGTAGTAAGCACCAAGCTCTACCAACTGGACCACAGACAATTCGTCATCTGATAAGTAGTCGGAGTCTGTGGGTTCTGTTAAAGGTGATAACACTTCTCTGCCCATATCATTGAGTAATTCTCCTCAATTGAGTAACTCCCAGCCCCACCACCACCACAACAACCACCCCCCACAGTGGGGTCTTGCCCAATCCCCTGTTCTCTGTTTGTGGTCTCCCAGTCCCACAACAGACATCAGGGCTCTCTGAGGCATCAGTCTGTGGCAGGATTGCGTCTCTCTCTCTCTCTCTCTCTCTCTCTCTCTCTCTCTCTCTCTCTCTCTCTCTCTCTCTCTCTCTCTCTCTCTCTCTCTCTCTCTCTCTCTCTCTCTCTCTCTCTCTCTCTCTCTCTCTCTCTCTCTCTCTCTCTCTCTCTCTCTCTCTCTCTCTCTCTCTCTCTCTCTCTCTCTCTCTCTTTCTCTCTCTCTCTCTCAAAAGGGGCTTTATTGGCATGTTAACATTGCCAAAGCATGTGAAGTAGATAATAAATAAAAGTGAAATAAACAATACAAATTTATAGTAAATATTACACTCATAGAAGTTCCAAAGAATAAAGACATTACAAATGTTATATTATGTGTATATACAGTGTTGTAACGATGTACAACTGGTTATAGTACAAAAGGGAAAATAAATCAACATAAATATGGGTTGTATTTACAAAGGTGTTTGTTCTTCACTGGTTGACCTTTTCTTGTAGCAACAGGTCACACATCTTGCTGCTGTGATGTCACACTGTGGTATTTCACCCAGTAGATATGGGAGTTTATCAGAATCGGGTTTGTTTTCTAATTCTTTGTGGATCTTTGTAATCTGAGGGAAATATGTGTCTCTAATATGGTCATACATTTGGCAGGAGGTTAGGAAGTGCAGCTCTCTCTCTCTCACTCTCTCTCTCAATGCCTCAACTGCCTCTCCATTCATGCCAGTGTGGAGTGAAGAAGGTACACTGTAGACCAGGGGTGACCATTCTGGCCAACTCCACCCCTGAAGACCAGGTCTTAGTGTGTGGTAGTTCCTGTTGTAGACCAGGGGTGACCATTCTGGCCAACTCCACCCCTGAAGACCAGGTCTTAGTGTGTGGTACTTCCTGTTGAAGAGCAGGTCTTAGTGTGTGGTACTTCCTGTTGAAGAGCAGGTCTTAGTGCCTGGTACTTCCTGTTGAAGAGCAGGTCTTAGTGCCTGGTACTTCCTGTTGAAGAGCAGGTCTTAGTGCCTGGTACTTCCTGTTGAAGAGCAGGTCTTAGTGCCTGGTACTCCCGGGTGGCGCAGTGGTCTAGGGCACTGCATCGCAGTGCTAGCTGCGCCACCAGAGTCTCTGGGTTCGCGCCCAGGCTGGGCTGGGTTCGCGCCCAGGCTCTGTCGCAGCCGGCCGCAACCGGGAGGTCCGTGGGGCGACGCACAATTGGCATAGCGTCGTCCGGGTTAGGGAGGGTTTGGCCGGTAGGGATATCCTTGTCTCAGTGTGTAAAATGTATGCACTCTACTGTAAGTCGCTCTGGATAAGAGCGTCTGCTAAATGACTAAAATGTAAATGTAAATGGTACTTCCTGTTGAAGAGCAGGTCTTAGTGCCTGGTACTTCCTGTTGAAGAGCGGGTCTTAGTGCCTGGTACTTCCTGTTGAAGAGCAGGTCTTAGTGCCTGGTACTTCCTGTTGAAGAGCAGGTCTTAGTGCCTGGTACTTCCTGTTGAAGGGCAGGTCTTAGTGCCTGGTACTTCCTGTTGAAGGGCAGGTCTTAGTGCCTGGTACTTCCTGTTGAAGGGCAGGTCTTAGTGTCTGGTACTTCCTGTTGAAGAGCAGGTCTTAGTGCCTGGTACTTCCTGTTGAAGAGCAGGTCTTAGTGCCTGGTACTTCCTGTTGAAGGGCGGGTCTTAGTGTCTGGTAGTTCCTGTTGAAGAGCAGGTCTTAGTGTCTGGTACTTCCTGTTGAAGGGTGGGTCTTAGTGTCTGGTACTTCCTGTTGAAGAGCAGGTCTTAGTGTCTGGTACTTCCTGTTGAAGGGCGGGTCTTAGTGTCTGGTAGTTCCTGTTGAAGAGCAGGTCTTAGTGTCTGGTAGTTCCTGTTGAAGGGCGGGTCTTAGTGTCTGGTACTTCCTGTTGAAGGGCGGGTCTTAGTGTCTGGTAGTTCCTGTTGAAGAGCAGGTCTTAGTGTCTGGTACTTCCTGTTGAAGGGTGGGTCTTAGTGTCTGGTAGTTCCTGTTGAAGAGCAGGTCTTAGTGCCTGGTACTTCCTGTTGAAGAGCAGGTCTTAGTGCCTGGTACTTCCTGTTGAAGAGAAGGTCTTAGTGTCTGGTAGTTCCTGTTGAAGGGCGGGTCTTAGTGCCTGGTAGTTCCTGTTGAAGAGCAGGTCTTAGTGCCTGGTACTTCCTGTTGAAGAGCAGGTCTTAGTGTGTGGTACTTCCTGTTGAAGAGCAGGTCTTAGTGTGTGGTACTTCCTGTTGAAGAGCAGGTCTTAGTGTCTGGTAGTTCCTGTTGAAGGGCGGGTCTTAGTGTGTGGTACTTCCTGTTGAAGGGCGGGTCTTAGTGTCTGGTACTTCCTGTTGAAGGGCGGGTCTTAGTGCCTGGTACTTCCTGTTGAAGAGCAGGTCTTAGTGCCTGGTACTTCCTGTTGAAGAGCAGGTCTTAGTGCCTGGTACTTCCTGTTGAAGAGCAGGTCTTAGTGCCTGGTACTTCCTGTTGAAGAGAAGGTCTTAGTGTCTGGTACTTCCTGTTGAAGGGCGGGTCTTAGTGTGTGGTAGTTCCTGTTGAAGAGCAGGTCTTAGTGTGTGGTAGTTCCTGTTGAAGAGCAGGTCTTAGTGTGTGGTACTTCCTGTTGAAGGGCGGGTCTTGGTGTGTGGTACTTCCTGTGGTAATGATGTAGCAGTTCTGTCAGTCCAGTATAGTTGAACTTCATGACAGCCGACTGACATTATATCTGCTCACTACAAGTGAACAATGAACAGATAGATTATAGGAGTCATTTGGATCTATTCAAAAGATAGAGATAGAGAGGGTAGAGAGGGTAGAGATAGAGATAGAGAGGGTAGAGAGTAGAGATAGAGAGGGTAGAGAGAGTAGAGATAGAGATAGAGAGGGTAGAGATAGATTGGGTATAGAGGGTAGAGATAGAGAGGGTAGAGAGAGTAGAGATAGAGATAGAGAGGGTAGAGATAGAGAGGGTAGAGAGGGTAGAGATAGAGATAGAGAGGGTAGAGATAGAGAGGGTAGAGAGAGTAGAGATAGAGATAGAGAGGGTAGAGATAGAGAGGGTAGAGAGGGTAGAGATAGAGATAGAGAGGGTAGAGATAGAGAGGGTAGAGAGGGTATAGATAGAGATAGAGAGGGTAGAGATAGAGAGGGTAGAGAGGGTAGAGATAGAGATAGAGAGGGTAGAGATAGAGAGGGTAGAGATAGAGATAGAGAGGGTAGAGAGGGTAGAGATAGAGATAGAGAGGGTAGAGATAGAGATAGAGAGGGTAGAGAGGGTAGAGAGAGAGGGTAGAGAGGGTAGAGATAGAGAGGGTAGAGAGGGTAGAGATAGAGATAGAGAGGGTAGAGATAGAGAGGGTAGAGAGGGTAGAGATAGAGAGGGTAGAAAGAGTAGAGATAGAGATAGAGAGGGTAGAGAGGGTAGAGAGAGAGGGTAGAGAGGGTAGAGATAGAGAGGGTAGAGAGGGTAGAGATAGAGATAGAGAGGGTATCTTAACCCATAGAGAGTCTAAGCCGGGGGAGGGGAGGGGAGGTTCTACTAAGAAGGTCACACCAAGGATCATTTAGCTATTTAATTTTTCATTTTAATACCCCTTGAAGTATAAAAATATATAAAAAATTATTTGATCAACATTTTTATTTACTATTAGCCCATAGAAATGCAGGAAGTTTGTTCTGAAATGTCTGTCCTATATCTGAGAGGTATGAGAAAGATTAGGAAACATTTGTTATTTATTTTCTTTACGTGTATTTAACCCCTTATTTTTGACACTAAACAGTCTCCATGTATACTTCCATTCATTTTTTCAATTGTTACCGGGGGTATCTGTTACTGGGGGTATCTGTTACCGGGGGTAACTGTTACCGGGGGTATCTGTTACCAGGGGACCTTAAGACAAGTGTTGTGAGACCTCTAGGCGTCCTAGAGCAAAACAGAGAACACCATCGTGTTCGTGAAAGTCTCATCTTTCCAGAGAGTGGTGTAATAGTTTGTATAATAGGTTTTTGTAGGCCAAACCGCTACAGACGATTTTGTGAGAAGAACGATTTTTGGGATGTGTCTCGACAAAATACCACTCTTGTCGAGCCCTTGTTTCTCTATGGTGTAGTAGGTCAGGGCGTGACGAGGGGGTGTTCTAGTTTAACATTTCTATGTTGGTGTTTTGGTATGGTTCCCAATTAGAGGCAGTTGGTAATCGTTGTCTCTAATTGGGGATCATATTTAGGTAGCATTTTTTTCCCACCTGTGTTTTGTGGGATATTGATTTGTGTTTGTGCATGTGCACCACGTAGTCACGTTTTATTATTTTTGTTTTGCTGAAGTTTCACTTTTAAGATCTGGAACTCTACGTACGCTTTGGTCCAGTTCTTACGACAACCGCGACAACTCGACAACCGTGACAACTCGACAACCGTGACAACTCGACAACCGCGACAACTCGACAACCGCGACAACTCGACAACCGCGACAACTCGACAACTCGACAACCGTGACAACTCGACAACTCGACAACCTCGTCAACCGTGACAACTCGACAACCGTGACAACTCGACAACCGTGACAACCGCGACAACTCGACAACCGTGACAACTCGACAACCTCGACAACCGCGACAACTCGACAACCGCGACAACCGCGACAACTCGACAACCGTGACAACTCGACAACTCGACAACCGCGACAACTCGACAACCGTGACAACTCGACAACTCGACAACCGCGACAACTCGACAACCGCGACAACTCGACAACTCGACAACCGCGACAACTCGACAACTCGACAACTCGACAACCGCGACAACTCGACAACCGTGACAACTCGACAACCGTGACAACTCGACGACCGTGACAACTCGACAACCGCGACAACTCGACAACCGTGACAACCGCGACAACTCGACAACCGCGACAACTCGACAACCGCGACAACCGCGACAACTCGACAACCGCGACAACTCGACAACCGCGACAACCGCGACAACTCGACAACCGCGACAACTCGACAACCGCGACAACTCGACAACCGCGACAACTCGACAACCGCGACAACTCGACAACCGCGACAACTCGACAACTCGACAACTCGACAACTCGACAACCGCGACAACCGCGACAACTCGACAACTCGACAACTCGACACCGCGACAACTCGACAACCGCGACAACTCGACAACCGCGACAACCGCGACAACTGCGACAACTCGACAACTCGACAACTCGACAACCGTGACAACTCGACAACCGTGACAACTCGACAACCCGACAACTCGACAACCGCGACAACTCGACAACTCGACAACTCGACAACCTCGTCAACCGTGACAACTCGACAACCGTGACAACTCGACAACCGTGACAACTCGACAACCGTGACAACCGCGACAACTCGACGACCGTGACAACTCGACAACCTCGACAACCGCGACAACTCGACAACCGTGACAACTCGACAACCGTGACAACTCGACAACCGTGACAACTCGACAACCTCGACAACCGCGACAACTCGACAACCGTGACAACTCGACAACCGTGACAACTCGACAACCTCGACAACCGCGACAACTCGACAACCGTGACAACTCGACAACCTCGACAACCGCGACAACTCGACAACCGTGACAACTCGACAACCGTGACAACTCGACAACCGTGACAACTCGACAACCGCGACAACTCGACAACCGCGACAACTCGACAACTCGACAACCGTGACAACTCGACAACCGCGACAACTCGACAACCGCGACAACTCGACAACCGCGACAACTCGACAACCGCGACAACTCGACAACAGCGACAACTCGACAACCGCGACAACTCGACAACCGCGACAACTCGACAACCGCGACAACTCGACAACCGCGACAACCGCGACAACTCGACAACCGCGACAACTCGACAACCGCGACAACTCGACAACCGCGACAACTCGACAACTCGACAACCGCGACAACCGCGACAACCGCGACAACTCGACAACTCGACAACCGTGACAACTCGACAACTCGACAACCTCGTCAACCGTGACAACTCGACAACCGTGACAACTCGACAACCTCGACAAGCGCGACAACCGCGACAACTCGACAACCGCGACAACCGTGACAACTCGACAACCTCGACAACCGCGACAACCTCGACAACCGCGACAATTCGACAACCGTGACAACTCGACAACCGTGACAACTCGACAACCGCGACAACTCGACAACCGCGACAACTCGACAACCGCGACAACTCGACAACCGCGACAACTCGACAACCGCGACAACCGCGACAACTCGACAACCGCGACAACTCGACAACCGCGTCAACTCGACAACCGCGTCAACTCGACAACCGCGACAACTCGACAACTGCGACAACCGCGACAACTGCGACAACCGCGACAACTCGACAACCGCGACAACTCGACAACCGCGACAACTCGACAACTCGACAACTCGACAACCGCGACAACTCGACAACTCGACAACCGCGACAACTCGACAACCGCGACAACTCGACAACTCGACAACCGTGACAACTCGACAACTCGACAACCTCGTCAACCGTGACAACTCGACAACCGTGACAACTCGACAACCGTGACAACTCGACAACCGTGACAACTCGACAACCGTGACAACCGCGACAACTCGACAACCGTGACAACTCGACAACCTCGACAACCGCGACAACTCGACAACCGCGACAACCGTGACAACTCGACAACCGTGACAACTCGACAACCTCGACAACCGCGATAACCTCGACAACCGCGACAATTCGACAACCGTGACAACTCGACAACCGTGACAACTCGACAACCTCGACAACCGCGATAACCTCGACAACCGCGACAATTCGACAACCGTGACAACTCGACAACCGTGACAACTCGACAACCGCGACAACTCGACAACCGCGACAACTCGACAACCGCGACAACTCGACAACCGCGACAACTCGACAACCGTGACAACTCGACAACTCGACAACCGCGACAACTCGACAACCGCGACAACTCGACAACCGTGACAACTCGACAACTCGACAACCGCGACAACTCGACAACCGCGACAACTCGACAACTCGACAACCGCGACAACTCGACAACCGTGACAACCGCGACAACTCGACAACCGCGACAACCGCGACAACTCGACAACCGTGACAACCGCGACAACCGCGACAACTCGACAACCGCGACAACTCGACAACCGCGACAACCGCGACAACTCGACAACCGCGACAACTCGACAACCGCGACAACTCGACAACCGCGACAACCGCGACAACCGCGACAACTCGACAACCGCGACAACCGCGACAACCGCGACAACTCGACAACCGCGACAACCGCGACAACTCGACAACCGCGACAACTCGACAACCGCGACAACTCGACAACCGCGACAACCGTGACAACTTGACAACTCGACAACCTCGTCAACCGTGACAACTCGACAACCGTGACAACTCGACAACCGTGACAACTCGACAACCGTGACAACTCGACAACCGCGACAACCGTGACAACTCGACAACCGTGACAACTCGACAACCTCGACAACCGCGACAACCTCGACAACCGCGACAATTCGACAACCGTGACAACTCGACAACCGTGACAACTCGACAACCGCGACAACTCGACAACCGCGACAACTCGACAACCGCGACAACTCGACAACCGTGACAACTCGACAACCTCGACAACCGCGACAACTCGACAACCGTGACAACTCGACAACCGTGACAACTCGACAACCGTGACAACTCGACAACCGTGACAACTCGACAACCTCGACAACCGCGACAACTCGACAACCGTGACAACTCGACAACCTCGACAACCGCGACAACTCGACAACCGTGACAACTCGACAACCGTGACAACTCGACAACCGTGACAACTCGACAACCGCGACAACTCGACAACCGCGACAACTCGACAACTCGACAACCGTGACAACTCGACAACCGCGACAACTCGACAACCGCGACAACTCGACAACCGCGACAACTCGACAACCGCGACAACTCGACAACAGCGACAACTCGACAACCGCGACAACTCGACAACCGCGACAACTCGACAACCGCGACAACTCGACAACTCGACAACCTCGACAACCGCGACAACTCGACAACCGTGACAACTCGACAACCGTGACAACTCGACAACCGTGACAACTCGACAACCGTGACAACTCGACAACCTCGACAACCGCGACAACTCGACAACCGCGACAACTCGACAACCGCGACAACTCGACAACCGCGACAACTCGACAACCGCGACAACTCGACAACTCGACAACCGCGACAACTCGACAACCGCGACAACTCGACAACTCGACAACCGTGACAACTCGACAACTCGACAACTCGACAACCTCGTCAACCGTGACAACTCGACAACCGTGACAACTCGACAACCTCGACAACCGCGACAACCGCGACAACTCGACAACCGCGACAACTCGACAACCGCGACAACCGCGACAACTCGACAACCGCGACAACTCGACAACCGCGACAACTCGACAACCGCGACAACTCGACAACCGCGACAACTCGACAACTCGACAACTCGACAACTCGACAACTCGACAACTGCGACAACCGCGACAACTCGACAACTCGACAACTCGACACCGCGACAACCGCGACAACTCGACAACCGCGACAACCGCGACAACTCGACAACTCGACAACTCGACAACCGTGACAACTCGACAACCGTGACAACTCGACAACTCGACAACTCGACAACCGCGACAACTCGACAACTCGACAACTCGACAACCTCGTCAACCGTGACAACTCGACAACCGTGACAACTCGACAACCGTGACAACTCGACAACCGTGACAACCGCGACAACTCGACAACCGTGACAACTCGACAACCTCGACAACCGCGACAACTCGACAACCGTGACAACTCGACAACCGTGACAACTCGACAACCGTGACAACTCGACAACCGTGACAACTCGACAACTCGACAACCGTGACAACTCGACAACCTCGACAACCGTGACAACTCGACAACCGCGACAACTCGACAACCGTGACAACTCGACAACCGTGACAACTCGACAACCGCGACAACTCGACAACCGCGACAACTCGACAACTCGACAACCGCGACAACTCGACAACCGCGACAACTCGACAACCGCGACAACTCGACAACCGCGACAACTCGACAACCGCGACAACTCGACAACCGCGACAACTCGACAACCGCGACAACTCGACAACCGCGACAACTCGACAACCGCGACAACTCGACAACCGCGACAACCGACAACTCGACAACCGCGACAACTCGACAACCGCGACAACTCGACAACCGCGACAACTCGACAACTGCGACAACTCGACAACTCGACAACCGCGACAACTCGACAACCGCGACAACTCGACAACTCGACAACCGTGACAACTCGACAACTCGACAACCTCGTCAACCGTGACAACTCGACAACCGTGACAACTCGACAACCTCGACAACCGCGACAACCGCGACAACTCGACAACCGCGACAACCGTGACAACTCGACAACCTCGACAACCGCGACAACCTCGACAACCGCGACAATTCGACAAACCGTGACAACTCGACAACCGCGACAACTCGACA
>NW_024059377.1:0-36752 GCF_016432855.1 Salvelinus namaycush | reverse complement strand
TACCCATACTAACATACTGTATACTACATACTATATACTACTAGTCTATAGGTCTAGAGACTAGAGCTGTGTTCCCATACCCATACTAACATACTGTATACTACATACTATATACTACTAGTCTATAGGTCTAGAGACTAGAGCTGTGTTCCAATACCCATACTAACATACTGTATACTACATACTATATACTACTAGTCTATAGGACTAGAGACTAGAGCTGTGTTCCAATACCCATACTAACATACTGTATACTACATACTATATACTACTAGTCTATAGGTCTAGAGACTAGAGCTGTGTTCCCATACTAACATACTGTATACTACATACTATATACTACTAGTCTATAGGTCTAGAGACTAGAGCTGTGTTCCCATACTAACATACTGTATACTACATACTAATACTACTAGTCTATAGGACTAGAGACTAGAGCTGTGTTCCCATACTAACATACTGTATACTACATACTATATACTACTAGTCTATAGGTCTAGAGACTAGAGCTGTGTTCCCATACTAACATACTGTATACTACATACTATATACTACTAGTCTATAGGTACTAGAGACTAGAGCTGTGTTCCCATACTAACATACTGTATACTACATACTATATACTACTAGTCTATAGGTCTAGAGACTAGAGCTGTGTTCCCATACTAACATACTGTATACTACATACTATATACTACTAGTCTATAGGTCTAGAGACTAGAGCTGTGTTCCCATACTAACATACTGTATACTACATACTATATACTACTAGTCTATAGGTCTAGAGACTAGAGCTGTGTTCCAATACCCATACTAACATACTGTATACTACATACTATATACTACTAGTCTATAGGTCTAGAGACTAGAGCTGTGTTCCCATACTAACATACTGTATACTACATACTATATACTACTAGTCTATAGGTCTAGAGACTAGAGCTGTGTTCCCATACTAACATACTGTATACTACATACTATATACTACTAGTCTATAGGTCTAGAGACTAGAGCTGTGTTCCCATACTAACATACTGTATACTACATACTATATACTACTAGTCTATAGGTCTAGAGACTAGAGCTGTGTTCCCATACTAACATACTGTATACTACATACTATATACTACTAGTCTATAGGTCTAGAGACTAGAGCTGTGTTCCCATACTAACATACTGTATACTACATACTATATACTACTAGTCTATAGGACTAGAGACTAGAGCTGTGTTCCCATACTAACATACTGTATACTACATACTATATACTACTAGTCTATAGGTCTAGAGACTAGAGCTGTGTTCCCATACTAACATACTGTATACTACATACTATATACTACTAGTCTATAGGTCTAGAGACTAGAGCTGTGTTCCCATACCATAACATACTGTATACTACATACTATATACTACTAGTCTATAGGTCTAGAGACTAGAGCTGTGTTCCCATACTAACATACTGTATACTACATACTATATACTACTAGTCTATAGGTCTAGAGACTAGAGCTGTGTTCCCATACTAACATACTGTATACTACATACTATATACTACTAGTCTATAGGTCTAGAGACTAGAGCTGTGTTCCCATACTAACATACTGTATACTACATACTATATACTACTAGTCTATAGGTCTAGAGACTAGAGCTGTGTTCCCATACTAACATACTGTATACTACATACTATATACTACTAGTCTATAGGTCTAGAGACTAGAGCTGTGTTCCCATACTAACATACTGTATACTACATACTATATACTACTAGTCTATAGGTCTAGAGACTAGAGCTGTGTTCCCATACTAACATACTGTATACTACATACTATATACTACTAGTCTATAGGTCTAGAGACTAGAGCTGTGTTCCCATACTAACATACTGTATACTACATACTATATACTACTAGTCTATAGGTCTAGAGACTAGAGCTGTGTTCCAATACCCATACTAACATACTGTATACTACATACTATATACTACTAGTCTATAGGTCTAGAGACTAGAGCTGTGTTCCAATACCCATACTAACATACTGTATACTACATACTATATACTACTAGTCTATAGGTCTAGAGACTAGAGCTGTGTTCCCATACTAACATACTGTATACTACATACTTAATGAGTATATACTACATACTATCATTTTAGTATACTGTAAACGAACGGTATCCTTTCAGCTGAGTGTACTAGCGCTTCGCCTGTCTACCGGACGTTGATGCTGTTGCTATGCAACCTCATGCCAGCTTATTAGCATAGCAAATGACTAGCTAGACATCTTACGACTTCATTAACAATGTCCATTGAGAACGGACAACGACTATACCACTCAGCTAAGAATGAGGTGAATAATCAAGTCAATAGGTTGCGTTGGTAAATTCCCTCGGGCTATCTACTCCGATTTCAGAGCGCTCTCGTCTTGTGTGCCAGAGGGCAGAATAACTGACGAATTTACAAACATCAGTAAACATCGGCAAAAAAAATGCGTAATTGAATTGTTGCCAGGAGCACAGTTACAGTCACCAACGCTCTGGATAACATGAAAACAGCCTACCCAGCTCTGCTAGGGCGAGTAACATGGTCAGAGTGAGCTGTTCTTTCACTATGTGTCTGGAAGTAGCTAGCCAACGTTAGCCAGTTAGCCAACGTTAGCCAAAGTTAGCCAGTTAGCCAACGTTTGCCAGTTAGCCAACGTTAGCCAGTTAGCCAACGTTAGCCAGTTAGCCAACGTTAGCCAGTTAGCCAACGTTAGCCAGTTAGCCAACGTTAGCCAGTTAGCCAACGTTTGCCAGTTAGCCAGTTAGCCAACGTTAGCCAGTTAGCCAACGTTAGCCAGTTAGCTCGTGTGCTCGACTGCCGTTGTGAGGTCAGAACGCTCGGATCAACCAGTGTCCAGTGTCCGCTCTGAGAGCGAAACGCAATTTATGAAACTACAGTTGAGTAGATAGCATATAGTTAATATACTGGCAGGTTTGATGTATTGGTAGCCAACTAACGTTAGGTAGCTTGCTAACATACCAGTACATACTGCTGTAATGATATGCTATGCGGTTCGTAAGGATAGTGTAGCTAGCTAACATACCGGTACATACTGCTGTAATGATATGCTATGTGGTTCGTAAGGACAGTGTAGCTAGCTAACATACCGGTACATACTGCTGTAATGGTATGCTATGTGGTTCATAAGGACAGCGTAGCTAACATACCAGTACATACTGTTGTAATGGTATGCTATGTGGTTCATAAGGACAGCTAGCTAACATACCAGTACATACTGCTGTAATGATATGCTATGTGGTTCGTAAGGACAGTGTAGCTAACATACCGGTCCATACTGCTGTAATGATATGCTATGTGGTTCATAAGGACAGTGTAGCTAGCTAACATACCGGTACATACTGCTGTAATGATATGCTATGTGGTTCATAAGGACAGTGTAGCTAACATACCGGTCCATACTGCTGTAATGATATGCTATGTGGTTCATAAGGACAGCGTAGCTAACATACCAGTACATACTGCTGTAATGATATGCTATGTGGTTCATAAGGACAGTGTAGCTAACATACCGGTCCATACTGCTGTAATGATATGCTATGTGGTTCATAAGGACAGCGTAGCTAACATACCGGTACATACTGCTGTAATGATATGCTATGTGGTTCGTAAGGACAGCGTAGCTAACATACTGGTACATACTGCTGTAATGATATGCTATGTGGTTCATAAGGACAGCGTAGCTAACATACCGGTCCATACTGCTGTAATGATATGCTATGTGGTTCGTAAGGACAGCGTAGCTAACATACCGGTCCATACTGCTGTAATGATATGCTATGTGGTTCATAAGGACAGCGTAGCTAGCTAACATACCGGTCCATACTGCTGTAATGATATGCTATGTGGTTCATAAGGACAGCGTAGCTAACATACCGGTCCATACTGCTGTAATGATATGCTATGTGGTTCGTAAGGACAGCGTAGCTAACATACCAGTACATACTGCTGTAATGATATGCTATGTGGTTCATAAGGACAGCGTAGCTAGCTAACATACCGGTCCATACTGCTGTAATGATATGCTATGTGGTTCATAAGGACAGCGTAGCTAACATACCGGTACATACTGCTGTAATGATATGTTATGTGGTTCATAAGGACAGTGTAGCTAACATACCAGTACATACTGCTGTAATGATATGCTATGTGGTTCATAAGGACAGTGTAGCTAACATACCGGTACATACTGCTGTAATGATATGCTATGTGGTTCATAAGGACAGCGTAGCTAACATACCGGTCCATACTGCTGTAATGATATGCTATGTGGTTCATAAGGACAGTGTAGCTAACATACCAGTACATACTGCTGTAATGATATGCTATGTGGTTCATAAGGACAGTGTAGCTAACATACCGGTCCATACTGCTGTAATGATATGCTATGTGGTTCATAAGGACAGTGTAGCTAACATACCGGTCCATACTGCTGTAATGATATGCTATGTGGTACATAAGGACAGTGTAGCTAACATACCGGTCCATACTGCTGTAATGATATGCTATGTGGTTCATAAGGACAGTGTAGCTAACATACCGGTCCATACTGCTGTAATGATATGCTATGTGGTTCATAAGGACAGTGTAGTTAACATACCGGGCCATACTGCTGTAATGATATGCTATGTGGTTCATAAGGACAGTGTAGCTAACATACCGGTCCATACTGCTGTAATGATATGCTATGTGGTTCATAAGGACAGTGTAGCTAACATACCGGTCCATACTGCTGTAATGATATGTTATGTGGTTCATAAGGACAGTGTAGCTAACATACCAGTACATACTGCTGTAATGATATGCTATGTGGTTCATAAGGACAGCGTAGCTAACATACCGGTTCATACTGCTGTAATGTTATGCTATGTGGTTCATAAGGACAGCGTAGCTAGCTAACATACCGGTCCATACTGCTGTAATGATATGCTATGTGGTTCATAAGGACAGTGTAGCTAACATACCGGTACATACTGCTGTAATGATATGCTATGTGGTTCATAAGGACAGCGTAGCTAGCAAACATACCGGTCCATACTGCTGTAATGATATGCTATGTGGTTCATAAGGACAGTGTAGTTAACATACCGGTACATACTGCTGTAATGATATGCTATGTGGTTCATAAGGACAGTGTAGCTAGCTAACATACCGGTCCATACTGCTGTAATGATATGCTATGTGGTCCATAAGGACAGCGTAGCTAACATACCGGTCCATACTGCTGTAATGATATGCTATGTGGTTCATAAGGACAGCGTAGCTAACATACCGGTCCATACTGCTGTAATGATATGCTATGTGGTTCATAAGGACAGCGTAGCTAACATATCAGTACATACTGCTGTAATGATATGCTATGTGGTTCATAAGGACAGCGTAGCTAACATACCGGTACATACTGCTGTAATGATATGCTATGTGGTTCATAAGGACAGTGTAGCTAACATACCGGTCCATACTGCTGTAATGATATGCTATGTGGTTCATAAGGACAGCGTAGCTAGCTAACATACCGGTCCATACTGCTGTAATGATATGCTATGTGGTTCATAAGGACAGCATAGCTAACATACCGGTACATACTGCTGTAATGATATGCTATGTGGTTCATAAGGACAGTGTAGCTAGCTAACATACCGGTCCATACTGCTGTAATGATATGCTATGTGGTTCATAAGGACAGTGTAGCTAACATACCGGTCCATACTGCTGTAATGATATGCTATGTGGTTCATAAGGACAGTGTAGCTAGCTAACATACCGGTCCATACTGCTGTAATGATATGCTATGTGGTTCATAAGGACAGTGTAGCTAACATACCGGTCCATCCTGCTGTAATGATATGCTATGTGGTTCATAAGGACAGTGTAGCTAACATACCGGTCCATCCTGCTGTAATGATATGCTATGTGGTTCATAAGGACAGTGTAGCTAACATACCGGTCCATCCTGCTGTAATGATATGCTATGTGGTTCATAAGGACAGTGTAGCTAACATACCGGTCCATCCTGCTGTAATGATATGCTATGTGGTTCATAAGGACAGTGTAGCTAACATACCGGTCCATCCTGCTGTAATGATATGCTATGTGGTTCATAAGGACAGTGTAGCTAACATACCGGTCCATCCTGCTGTAATGATATGCTATGTGGTTCATAAGGACAGTGTAGCTAACATACCGGTCCATACTGCTGTAATGATATGCTATGTGGTTCATAAGGACAGTGTAGCTAACATACCGGTCCATCCTGCTGTAATGATATGCTATGTGGTTCATAAGGACAGTGTAGCTAACATACCGGTCCATACTGCTGTAATGATATGCTATGTGGTTCATAAGGACAGTGTAGCTAACATACCGGTCCATACTGCTGTAATGATATGCTATGTGGTTCATAAGGACAGTGTAGCTAACATACCGGTCCATCCTGCTGTAATGATATGCTATGTGGTTCATAAGGACAGTGTGTAGCTAACATACCGGTCCATACTGCTGTAATGATATGCTATGTGGTTCATAAGGACAGTGTAGCTAACATACCGGTCCATCCTGCTGTAATGATATGCTATGTGGTTCATAAGGACAGTGTAGCTAACATACCGGTCCATCCTGCTGTAATGATATGCTATGTGGTTCATAAGGACAGTGTAGCTAACATACCGGTCCATCCTGCTGTAATGATATGCTATGTGGTTCATAAGGACAGTGTAGCTAACATACCGGTCCATCCTGCTGTAATGATATGCTATGTGGTTCATAAGGACAGTGTAGCTAACATACCGGTCCATACTGCTGTAATGATATGCTATGTGGTTCATAAGGACAGTGTAGCTAGTTAACATACCGGTACATACAGCTGTAATGATATGTTATGTGGTTCATAAGGACAGTGTAGCTAACATACCAGTCCATACTGCTGTAATGATATGCTATGTGGTTCATAAGGACAGTGTAGCTAACATACCGGTACATACTGCTGTAATGATATGCTATGTGGTTCATAAGGACAGTGTAGCTAACATACCGGTACATACTGCTGTAATGATATGCTATGTGGTTCATAAGGACAGTGTAGCTAACATACCGGTCCATACTGCTGTAATGATATGCTATGTGGTTCATAAGGACAGGGTAGCTAACATACCGGTACATACTGCTGTAATGATATGCTATGTGGTTCATAAGGACAGTGTAGCTAACATACCGGTCCATCCTGCTGTAATGATATGTTATGTGGTTCATAAGGACAGTGTAGCTAACATACCGGTCCATACTGCTGTAATGATATGCTATGTGGTTCATAAGGACAGTGTAGCTAACATACCGGTCCATACTGCTGTAATGATATGTTATGTGGTTCATAAGGACAGTGTAGCTAACATACCGGTCCATACTGCTGTAATGATATGCTATGTGGTTCATAAGGACAGTGTAGCTAACATACCGGTCCATACTGCTGTAATGATATGCTATGTGGTTCATAAGGACAGTGTAGCTAACATACCGGTCCATACTGCTGTAATGATATGCTATGCGGTTCATAAGGACAGTGTAGCTAGCTAACATACCGGTCCATACTGCTGTAATGATATGCTATGTGGTTCATAAGGACAGTGTAGCTAGTTAACATACCGGTCCATACTGCTGTAATGATATGCTATGTGGTTCATAAGGACAGTGTAGCTAACATACCGGTACATACTGCTGTAATGATATGTTATGTGGTTCATAAGGACAGTGTAGCTAACATACCGGTCCATACTGCTGTAATGATATGCTATGTGGTTCATAAGGACAGTGTAGCTAACATACCGGTCCATACTGCTGTAATGATATGCTATGTGGTTCATAAGGACAGTGTAGCTAACATACCGGTACATACTGCTGTAATGATATGTTATGTGGTTCATAAGGACAGTGTAGCTAACATACCGGTCCATACTGCTGTAATGATATGCTATGTGGTTCATAAGGACAGTGTAGCTAGTTAACATACCGGTACATACTGCTGTAATGATATGTTATGTGGTTCATAAGGACAGTGTAGCTAACATACCGGTCCATACTGCTGTAATGATATGCTATGTGGTTCATAAGGACAGTGTAGCTAACATACCGGTCCATACTGCTGTAATGATATGCTATGTGGTTCATAAGGACAGTGTAGCTAGCTAACATACCGGTCCATACTGCTGTAATGATATGCTATGTGGTTCGTAAGGACAGTGTAGCTAACATACCAGTACATACTGCTGTAATGATATGCTATGTGGTTCATAAGGACAGTGTAGCTAACATACCGGTCCATACTGCTGTAATGATATGCTATGTGGTTCATAAGGACAGCGTAGCTAACATACCGGTACACACTGCTGTAATGATATGCTATGTGGTTCATAAGGACAGTGTAGCTAGCTAACATACCGGTCCATACTGCTGTAATGATATGCTATGTGGTTCATAAGGACAGTGTAGCTAACATACCGGTCCATACTGCTGTAATGATATGTTATGTGGTTCATAAGGACAGTGTAGCTAACATACCGGTCCATACTGCTGTAATGATATGCTATGTGGTTCATAAGGACAGTGTAGCTAACATACCGGTACATACTGCTGTAATGATATGCTATGTGGTTCATAAGGACAGGGTAGCTAGCTAACATACCGGTCCATACTGCTGTAATGATATGCTATGTGGTTCATAAGGACAGGGTAGCTAACATACCGGTACATACTGCTGTAATGATATGCTATGTGGTTCATAAGGACAGTGTAGCTAACATACCGGTCCATCCTGCTGTAATGATATGTTATGTGGTTCATAAGGACAGTGTAGCTAACATACCGGTCCATACTGCTGTAATGATATGCTATGTGGTTCATAAGGACAGTGTAGCTAACATACCGGTCCATACTGCTGTAATGATATGTTATGTGGTTCATAAGGACAGTGTAGCTAACATACCGGTCCATACTGCTGTAATGATATGCTATGTGGTTCATAAGGACAGTGTAGCTAACATACCGGTCCATACTGCTGTAATGATATGCTATGTGGTTCATAAGGACAGTGTAGCTAACATACCGGTCCATACTGCTGTAATGATATGCTATGCGGTTCATAAGGACAGTGTAGCTATCTAACATACCGGTCCATAATGCTGTAAAGATATGTTATGTGGTTCATAAGGACAGTGTAGCTAACATACCGGTCCATACTGCTGTAATGATATGCTATGTGGTTCATAAGGACAGTGTAGCTAACATACCGGTACATACTGCTGTAATGATATGTTATGTGGTTCATAAGGACAGTGTAGCTAACATACCGGTCCATACTGCTGTAATGATATGCTATGTGGTTCATAAGGACAGTGTAGCTAACATACCGGTCCATACTGCTGTAATGATATGCTATGTGGTTCATAAGGACAGTGTAGCTAACATACCGGTACATACTGCTGTAATGATATGTTATGTGGTTCATAAGGACAGTGTAGCTAACATACCGGTCCATACTGCTGTAATGATATGCTATGTGGTTCATAAGGACAGTGTAGCTAACATACCGGTCCATACTGCTGTAATGATATGCTATGTGGTTCATAAGGACAGTGTAGCTAACATACCAGTACATACTGCTGTAATGATATGCTATGTGGTTCATAAGGACAGTGTAGCTAACATACCGGTCCATACTGCTGTAATGATATGCTATGTGGTTCATAAGGACAGCGTAGCTAACATACCGGTACACACTGCTGTAATGATATGCTATGTGGTTCATAAGGACAGTGTAGCTAGCTAACATACCGGTCCATACTGCTGTAATGATATGCTATGTGGTTCATAAGGACAGCGTAGCTAACATACCGGTCCATACTGCTGTAATGATATGTTATGTGGTTCATAAGGACAGTGTAGCTAACATACCGGTCCATACTGCTGTAATGATATGCTATGTGGTTCATAAGGACAGTGTAGCTAACATACCGGTCCATACTGCTGTAATGATATGTTATGTGGTTCATAAGGACAGTGTAGCTAACATACCGGTCCATACTGCTGTAATGATATGCTATGTGGTTCATAAGGACAGCGTAGCTAACATACCGGTACATACTGCTGTAATGATATGCTATGTGGTTCATAAGGACAGCGTAGCTAGCTAACATACCGGTCCATACTGCTGTAATGATATGTTATGTGGTTCATAAGGACAGTGTAGCTAGCTAACATACCGGTCCATACTGCTGTAATGATATGCTATGTGGTTCGTAAGGACAGCGTAGCTAGCTAACATACCGGTACATACTGCTGTAATGATATGCTATGTGGTTCATAAGGACAGTGTAGCTAGCTAACATACCGGTACATACTGCTGTAATGATATGCTATGTGGTTCGTAAGGACAGTGTAGCTAACAAATTGTTAGCCAACATAATGTGTGACTTATTTGAAAAGTTATTACTTTATTACATTGCTCAACATTTGTCATAATTAGTTAAAGCAATGAATTTGAATCTGGTCTTGTCGGACTATTTTCCTCAAATCTGAACATGTGGTGAAGCCACGCCCATTTTGGGAAGAATTGCATTATGGGCCTTAAAAGCCCAGAAATAGTGTCCACTGCTTGATTACTTCGTATTTTTGCAAATGTAGTACGACATCCGGGAACGTTTTGGCATACTAACTATATCCATACTATGACCAATAAGCATCCTATATACTACATACTCAATTTAACGTCACCTCGTTCCAAGATGGCGTAGCAGTGTAGACGTGTTTGTTTAGTCCTCTCGTGTACGTTTGTATTTTTCGTATTTCTTGTATATATAAAAAAAAAAAAATAATCTATCTCTTTTCGATTTTTAATTCGATTATACCTTCCGGTAACCTACCTCACCCAATGTGATACGGAATCGCTATTATTTTTTAACTTTGGAACACATTCAAGAACCCCCAGTAGCTAACCAGCTAATCAGCTACAAGCTATTTAGCCATTTTTAGCCGCTGCTAGCAGCTTTCACCTTCTGCACAGACACCAGCCCTGTTATTAGCCTGGATAGTACTCACCAATTTACCAGCATCGGACTGTCTCTCGACAACAACGCCGGATTCCTGCCGTAATCCCTGAGCCACTACTTCTGATCCTCACAGCTAGCTTACAGCTAGCGCAGCTAGCGCAGCTAGTGCCACTGCCACGAAGTTAGCACCAGTTAGCAAACACAATTCTACAATCACAACCTCTCTTTCGCCATCGCCATCCGGCTTGGATTCTCTGTTGACACGACCACGTCTGGTCTGCAGACGAATACCCCATCCGCTGTGCCCTCAACCGGCCTCCGTCTGAGCAGACCCCCTCCGCCTGAGCAGACCACCCCCCGGGCTACTAACTTTAAACACCGCGTGCTAGCTTAGTGGCGGCTTCCCTGCTCCATCTACAGCTGCCCCCTGGACACTATGATCACTTGGCTACATAGCTGATGCCTGCCGGACTGTCCATTAATTCACGGTACTCCATTCTGTTTATTTGTGTTTTATCTGTCGGCTCTGTGTTTTAACTCAGGCTCTGTGTGTAGTTAATCCGACCCTCTCTGCCTAGTCGTCGCCATTTTTACCTGCTGTTGCTGTGTTAGCTGACTAGCTGCTGTTATCTCACCTGTTGTTTTAGCTAGCTCTCCCAATCAAGACCTGCAATCACTTTATGCCTTACTGTATGTCTCTCTCAAATATCAATATGCCTTGTATACTGTTGTTCAGGCTAGTTATCATTGTTTTGGTTTGCAATGGACCCCGTAGTTTCACTCTCCGTACCTCTGATACCTCCTTTGTCCCACCTCCCACACATGCGGTGACCTCACCCATTGAGACCAGCATGTCCAGAGATACAACCTCTCTTATCATCACCCAGTGCCTGGGCTTGCCTCCGCTGTACCCGTGCCCCACCATACCCCTGTCTGCACATTATGCCCAGAATCTATTCTACCACGCCCATAAATCTGCTCCTTTTATTCCTTGTCCCCAACGCTCTAGGCGACCAGTTTTGATAGCCTTTAGCCGCACCCTCATCCTACTACTCCTCTGTTCCTCGGGTGATGTGGAGGTAAACCCAGGCCCTGCATGTCCCCAGGCACCCTCATTTGTTGACTTCTGTGATCAAAAAAGCCTTGGTTTCATGCATGTCAACATCAGAAGCCTCCTCTCTAAGTTTGTTTTACTCACTGCTTTAGCACACTCTGCCAACCCTGATGTCCTTGCCGTGTCTGAATCCTGGCTTAGGAAGGCCACCAAAAATTCTGAGATTTCCATACCCAACTATAACACTTTCCGTCAAGATAGAACTGCCAAAGGGGGAGGAGTTGCAATCTACTGCAGAGATAGCCTGCAAAGTTCTGTCATACTTTCCAGGTCTATGCCCAAACAGTTCGAACTTCTAATTTTAAAAATTAATCTCTCTAGAAATAAGTCTCTCACTGTTGCCGCATGCTACCGACCCCCCTCACCATCTGTGAATTGATCGCTCCCCATCTAGCTTCAGAGTTTGTTCTGTTAGGTGACCTAAACTGGGATATGCTTAACACCCCGGCAGTCCTACAATCTAAGCTAGATGCCCTCAATCTCACAAATCATCAAGGAACCCACCAGGTACAACCCTAAATCCGTAAACATGGGCACCCTAATAGACATTATCCTGACCAACTTGCCCTCCAAATACACTTCTGCTGTCTTCAATCAAGATCTCAGCGATCACTGCCTCATTGCCTGTATCCGCGGTCAAACGACCACCCCTCATCACTGTCAAACGCTCCCTAAAACACTTCTGCGAGCAGGCCTTTCTAATCGACCTGGCCCGGGTACCCTGGAAGGATATTGACCTCATCCCGTCAGTTGAGGATGCCTGGTCATTCTTTAAAAGTTACTTCCTCACCATATTAGACAAGCATGCTCCGTTCAAAAAATGCAGAACTAAGAACAGATATAGCCCTTGGTTCACTCCAGACCTGACTGCCCTCGACCAGCACAAAAACATCCTGTGGCGAACTGCAATAGCATCGAAGAGCCCCCGCGATATGCAACTGTTCAGGGAAGTCAGGAACCAATACACGCAGTCAGTCAGGAAAGCAAAGGCCAGCTTTTTCAAGCAGAAATTTGCATCCTGTAGCTCTAACTCCAAAAAGTTCTGGGACACTGTAAAGTCCATGGAAAACAAGAGCACCTCCTCCCAGCTGCCCACTGCACTGAGGCTAGGTAACACGGTCACCACCGATAAATCCGTGATAATCGAAAACTTCAACAAGCATTTCTCAAAGGCTGGCCATGCCTTCCTCCTGGCGACTCCAACCTTGGCCAACAGCCCCGCCCCCCCGCTGCTACTCGCCCAAGCCTCCCCAGCTTCTCCTTTACCCATATCCAGATAGCAGATGTTCTGAAAGAGCTGGAAAACCTGGACCCATACAAATCAGCTGGGCTTGACAATCTGGACCCCCTATTTCTGAAACTGTCCGCCGCCATTGTCGCACCCCCTATTACCAGCCTGTTCAACCTCTCCTTCGTATCATCTGAGATCCCCAAGGATTGGAAAGCTGCCGCGGTCATCCCCCTCTTCAAAGGGGGAGACACCCTGGACCCAAACTGTTACAGACCTATATCCATCCTGCCCTGCCTATCTAAGGTCTTCGAAAGCCAAGTCAACAAACAGATCACTGACCATCTCGAATCCCACCGTACCTTCTCCGCTGTGCAATCCGGTTTCCGAGCCGGTCACGGGTGCACCTCAGCCACGCTCAAGGTACTAAACGATATCATAACCGCCATCGATAAAAGACAGTACTGTGCAGCCGTCTTCATCGACCTGGCCAAGGCTTTCGACTCTGTCAATCACCATATTCTTATCGGCAGACTCAGTAGCCTCGGTTTTTCTAATGACTGCCTTGCCTGGTTCACCAACTACTTTGCAGACAGAGTTCAGTGTGTCAAATCGGAGGGCATGTTGTCCGGTCCTCTGGCAGTCTCTATGGGGGTACCACAGGGTTCAATTCTCGGGCCGACTCTTTTCTCTGTATATATCAATGATGTTGCTCTTGCTGCGGGCGATTCCCTGATCCACCTCTACGCAGACGACACCATTCTGTATACTTCTGGCCCTTCCTTGGACACTGTGCTATCTAACCTCCAAACGAGCTTCAATGCCATACAACACTCCTTCCGTGGCCTCCAACTGCTCTTAAACGCTAGTAAAACCAAATGCATGCTTTTCAACCGTTCGCTGCCTGCACCCGCACGCCCGACTAGCATCACCACCCTGGACGGTTCCGACCTAGAATATGTGGACATCTATAAGTACCTAGGTGTCTGGATAGACTGCAAACTCTCCTTCCAGACTCATATCAAACATCTCCAATCCAAAATCAAATCTAGAGTCGGCTTTCTATTTCGCAACAAAGCCTCCTTCACTCACGCCGCCAAACTTACCCTAGTAAAACTGACTATCCTACCGATCCTCGACTTCGGCGATGTCATCTACAAAATAGCTTCCAATACTCTACTCAGCAAACTGGATGCAGTTTATCACAGTGCCATCCGTTTTGTTACTAAAGCACCTTATACCACCCACCACTGCGACCTGTATGCCCTAGTCGGCTGGCCCTCGCTACATGTTCGTCGTCAGACCCACTGGCTCCAGGTCATCTACAAGGCTATGCTAGGTAAAGTGCCGCCTTATCTCAGTTCACTGGTCACGATGGCTACACCCACCCGTAGCACGCGCTCCAGCAGGTGTATCTCACTGATCATCCCTAAAGCCAAAACCTCATTTGGCCGCCTTTCCTTCCAGTTCTCTGCTGCCTGCGACTGGAACGAATTGCAAAAATCTCTGAAGTTGGAGACTTTTATCTCCCTCAACAACTTTAAACATCTGCTATCCGAGCAGCTAACCGATCGCTGCAGCTGTACATAGTCCATCGGTATATAGCCCACCCAATTTACCTACCTCACCCCCCATACTGCTTTTATTTATTTACTTTTCTGCTCTTTTGCACACCAGTATCTCTACTTGCACATGATCATCTGATGATTTATCACTCCAGTGTTAATCTGCTAAATTGTAATTATTCGATTTATTGCCTACCTCCTCATGCCTTTTGCACACATTGTATATAGATTCTCTTTTTTCTACCATGTTATTGACTTGTTTATTGTTTACTCCATGTGTAACTCTGTGTTGTTGTCTGTTCACACTGCTATGCTTTATCTTGGCCAGGTCGCAGTTGTAAATGAGAACTTGTTCTCAACTAGCCTACCTGGTTTAAATAAAGGTGAGATAAAATAAAATTAAAAAAATAGTACGGTTAGTATGAGCGCTCAGGACTTGTAATGGATTGAAAATAGAACACTAGATGGTTGACCTACTGTGTTTCCTGGAGGAGGAGGGGTGCTGGGCGGGGTTCCGGCTGGTCTGGTAAGGGCTCTCTGGAGCTTCGTCAGTCTGGAAGGAGATAAAGAGACAGGGTTGATGTTTTATTCACCTTTATTTAACCAGGTAGGCCAGATCACCTTTATTTAACCAGGTAGACCAGATCACCTTTATTTAACCAGGTAGACCAGATCACCTTTATTTAACCAGGTAGACCAGATCACCTTTATTTAACCAGGTAGACCAGATCACCTTTATTTAACCAGGTAGACCAGATCACCTTTATTTAACCAGGTAGACCAGATCACCTTTATTTAACCAGGTAGACCAGATCACCTTTATTTAACCAGGTAGACCAGATCACCTTTATTTAACCAGGTAGGTCAGATCACCTTTATTTAACCAGGTAGGTCAGATCACCTTTATTTAACCAGGTAGACCAGATCACCTTTATTTAACCAGGTAGGTCAGATCACCTTTATTTAACCAGGTAGACCAGATCACCTTTATTTAACCAGGTAGACCAGATCACCTTTATTTAACCAGGTAGACCAGATCACCTTTATTTAACCAGGTAGACCAGATCACCTTTATTTAACCAGGTAGACCAGATCACCTTTATTTAACCAGGTAGACCAGATCACCTTTATTTAACCAGGTAGGCCAGATCACCTTTATTTAACCAGGTAGACCAGATCACCTTTATTTAACCAGGTAGACCAGATCACCTTTATTTAACCAGGTAGGCCAGATCACCTTTATTTAACCAGGTAGACCAGATCACCTTTATTTAACCAGGTAGACCAGATCACCTTTATTTAACCAGGTAGACCAGATCACCTTTATTTAACCAGGTAGACCAGATCACCTTTATTTAACCAGGTAGACCAGATCACCTTTATTTAACCAGGTAGACCAGATCACCTTTATTTAACCAGGTAGACCAGATCACCTTTATTTAACCAGGTAGACCAGATCACCTTTATTTAACCAGGTAGACCAGATCACCTTTATTTAACCAGGTAGACCAGATCACCTTTATTTAACCAGGTAGGTCAGATCACCTTTATTTAACCAGGTAGGTCAGATCACCTTTATTTAACCAGGTAGACCAGATCACCTTTATTTAACCAGGTAGACCAGATCACCTTTATTTAACCAGGTAGGTCAGATCACCTTTATTTAACCAGGTAGGTCAGATCACCTTTATTTAACCAGGTAGGTCAGATCACCTTTATTTAACCAGGTAGGCCAGATCACCTTTATTTAACCAGGTAGACCAGATCACCTTTATTTAACCAGGTAGACCAGATCACCTTTATTTAACCAGGTAGACCAGATCACCTTTATTTAACCAGGTAGACCAGATCACCTTTATTTAACCAGGTAGACCAGATCACCTTTATTTAACCAGGTAGGCCAGATCACCTTTATTTAACCAGGTAGACCAGATCACCTTCATTTAACCAGGTAGGTCAGATCACCTTCATTTAACCAGGTAGGCCAGTTGACCTTTATTTAACCAGGTAGACCAGATCACCTTCATTTAACCAGGTAGGTCAGATCACCTTTATTTAACCAGGTAGACCAGATCACCTTTATTTAACCAGGTAGACCAGATCACCTTTATTTAACCAGGTAGGCCAGATCACCTTCATTTAACCAGGTAGACCAGATCACCTTTATTTAACCAGGTAGGTCAGATCACCTTTATTTAACCAGGTAGACCAGATCACCTTTATTTAACCAGGTAGACCAGATCACCTTTATTTAACCAGGTAGGTCAGATCACCTTTATTTAACCAGGTAGGTCAGATCACCTTTATTTAACCAGGTAGGTCAGATCACCTTTATTTAACCAGGTAGACCAGATCACCTTTATTTAACCAGGTAGGTCAGATCACCTTTATTTAACCAGGTAGACCAGATCACCTTTATTTAACCAGGTAGACCAGATCACCTTTATTTAACCAGGTAGACTAGATCACCTTTATTTAACCAGGTAGACCAGATCACCTTTATTTAACCAGGTAGACCAGATCACCTTTATTTAACCAGGTAGACCAGATCACCTTTATTTAACCAGGTAGACCAGATCACCTTTATTTAACCAGGTAGGTCAGATCACCTTTATTTAACCAGGTAGACCAGATCACCTTTATTTAACCAGGTAGGCCAGATCACCTTTATTTAACCAGGTAGGCCGGTTGAGAACGAGTTCTCATTTACAACTGCCACCTGGCCAAGATAAAGCAAAGCAGTGAGACACATACAACAACACAGAGTTACACATGGAGTAAACAAACATACAGTCAATAATACAGTAGAAAACGTCTGTATACAGTGTGTGCAAATGTAGTAAGATTAGGGAGGTAAGGCAATAAATAGTGGTGAAATAATTACAAATTAGCAAATTAACACTGGAGTGATAGATGAGCAGATGATGATGTGTAAGTAGAGACACTGGTGTGCAAAAGAGCATAAAACTAAATAAAAACAGTATGGGGATGAGGTAGGTAAATTGGGTGGGCTATTTACAGATGTACTATGTACAGCTGCAGCGATCGGTTATCTGCTCAGATAGCTGATGCTTAAAGTTAGTGAGGGAGATATAAGTCTCCAACTTCAGTGATTTTTGCAGTTCGTTCCAGTCATTGGCATCAGAGAACTGTAAGGAAAGGCGGCCAAAGGAGGTGTTGGCTTTGGGGGTGACCAGTGAAATATACCTGCTGGAGCGCGTGCTACGGGTGGGTGTTGCTTCTTGAATGTATTTTGATTTGTGGATTCAAATGAAGTATTTAAAATGTGTGCGTGTGTGTGTGTGTGTGTGTGTGTGTGTGTGTGTGTGTGTGTGTGTGTGTGTGTGTGTGTGTGTGTGTGTGTGTGTGTGTGTGTGTGTGTGTGTGTGTGTGTGTACTCACATGGCTGGAGGTGCGGGGGGGTGGTTGTGTGGGCGGGGCCTGGGGGGCGAGGGGGAAGGAAGACAACATCTGCTGCTGGAAAGCCATGGCCTGCATGGTCATCTGCTGGGCCTGAAAAACAGTAGTAGTATTACAGTATTATTATGGTAGTAATACAGTAGGACTACAGTAGTATTACAGTATTATAGCAGTATTATAGTAGTATTAGAGTAGTATTATAGTAGTAATATAGAAGTATTATAGTATTACAGTAGTATTATAGCATTACTACAGATCATTATAGTAGTATTACAGTATGATCATAGCAGCTTATAGTATATAAGCTGAATCGTACAAAACCGGATCCGACTCTCGTCGGATGTGGCAGGGCTTGCAAACTTTTACAGACAACAAAGGGAAGCACAGCCGCGAGCTGCCCAGTGACACGAGCCTACCAAACGAGCGAAATAACTTCTAAGCTCGCTTTGAGGCAATCAACACTGAAGCATGCATGAGAGCATCAGCTGTTCTGGATGACTATCCGTAGCCGATGTGAGTGTGACCTTGAAACAGGTCAACATTCACAAGGCCGCAGGGCCAGACGGATGGGCAGGGGCGCAGCCATGGGTAAACCTGGGAAGGCATAGGCCCACCCACTTGGGAGCCAGGTCCTGCCAATCAGAATGAGTTTTTCCCCAGAAAACGGGCTTTATTACAGACAGAAATACTTCTCAGCACACCCCCTCCCCGTCCTCAGACGATCCCGCAGGTGAAGAAGCCGGATGTGGAGGTCCTGGGCTGCCGTGGTTACACGTGGTCTGCGGCTGTGAGGCCGGTTGGACGTACTGCTAAATTCTCTGAAATGTCGTTGGAGGTGGCTTATGGTACACCTCTGTTGGACATTCCTGCAGTCAGCATGCCAATTGCACGCTCCCTCAAAACTTGAGACATCTGTGGCATTGTGTTGTGTGACAAAACTGCACATTTTAGAGTGGCCTTTTATTGTCCCCAGCACAGGTGCACCGGTGTAATGATCATGCGTTTAATCAGCTTCTTGATATGCCACACCTGTCAGGTGGATGGATTATCTTGGCAAAGGAGAAATGCTCACTAACAGGGATGTAAACAAATTTGTGCACCAAATTAGAGAGAAAGAAGCTTTTTGTGCGTATGGAACATTTCTGGGATCTTTTATTTCAGCTCATAAAACATGGGACCAACATTTGACATGTTTTTGTTCAGTATAATGAGACAAACCAGTATGATGGCTTGCTGGTTGATGATGGTCTGTTGCTGCTGAGCCATCCCTGTCTGTTCTGGAGAACCTGGAGAAACACACAGACACTTTCAACACAACTAGAAACAACCTCCTCTTGAGATACAAAAAGATAAACACGGTAGGGTACAGGGTAGGGTACACGGTAGGGTACAGGGTTAGTGTCTGACTCGGTAGGGTACAGGGTTAGTGTCTGACTTGGTAGGGTACAGGGTTAGTGTCTGAATCGGTAGGGTACAGGTTTAGCGTCTGACTCGGTAGGGTACAGGGTTAGTGTCTGACTCAGTAGGGTACAGGGTTAGAGGCTGACTCGGTAGGGAACAGGCTTAGTGTCCGACTCGGTAGGGTACAGGGTTAGTGTCTGACTCGGTTAGGGTACAGGGTAGGGTACAGGGTTAGTGTCTGACTCGGAAGGGTACAGGGTTAGTGTCTGACTTGGTAGGGTACAAGGCAGGGTACAGAGTAGGGTACAGGGCAGGGTACAGGGTTAGTGTCTGACTCAGCAGGGTACAGGGTAGGGTACAGGTTTAGTGACTGACTCGGTAGGTTACAGGGTTAGTGTCTGAATCGGTAGAGTACAGGAAAGGGTACAGGGTTCGTGTCTGACTCGGTAGAGTACAGGGTAGGGTACAGGGTTAGTGTCGACTTGGTCGGTACAGGGTTAAGAAAAGTGTCGGACTTGTATGGTATCAGGGTTAGTGTCGACTCGTAGGTACAGGGTTAGTGTTCTGACTCCGTAGGTACAGGTTATGTCTGACTCGGTAGGGTACAGGGTTAGTGTCTGACTCGGTTAGGGTACAGGGTAGGGTACAGGTTTAGTGACTGACTCGATAGGTTACAGGGTTAGTGTCTGAATCGGTAGAGTACAGGAAAGGGTACAGGGTTCGTGTCTGACTCGGGAGAGTACAGGGTAGGGTACAGGGTTAGTGTCTGACTTGGTAGGGTACAGGGTTAGTGTCTGACTTGGTAGGGTACAGGGTTAGTGTCTAACTCGGTAGGGTACAGGGTTAGTGTCTGACTCGGTAGGGTACAGGGTTAGTGTCTGACTCGGTAGGGTACAGGGTAGATTACAGGGTTAGTGTCTGACTCGGTAGGGTACAGGGCAGGGTACAGCGTTAGTGTCTGACTCGGTAGGGTACAGGGTAGAATACAGGGTTAGTGTCTGACTCGGTAGGGTACAGGGTAGAATACAGGGTTAGTGTCTGACTCGGTAGGGTACAGGGTTAGTGTCTGACTCGGTAGGGTACAGGGTAGGGTACAGGGTTAGTGTCTGACTCGGTAGGTTACAGGGTAGGGTAAAGGGTTAGTGTCTGACTCGGTAAGGTACAGGGTAGGGTACAGGGCTAGTGTCTGACTTGGTAGGGTACAGGGTTAGTGTCTGACTTGGTAGGGTACAGGGTTAGTGTCTGATTTGGTAGGGTACATTGCAGGTTACAGGGTTAGTGTCTGACTCGGTAAGGTACAGGGTTAGTGTCTGATTTGGTAGGGTACAGGGCAGGGTACAGGCTTAGTGTCTGACTTGGTAGGGTACAGGGTTAATGTCTGAATCGGTAGGGTACAGGGTTAGTGTCTGACTCGGTAAGGTAAAGGGTTAATGTCTGACGTGGTAGGGTACAGGGTAGGGTACAGGGTTAGTGTCTGACTTGGTAGGGTACAGGGTTAATGTCTGAATCGGTAGGGTACAGGGTTAGTGTCTGACTCGGAAGGGTCAAGTGTTAGTGTCTGACTTGGTAGGGTACAGGGTAGGGTACAGGGTTAGTGTCTGACTCGGTAGGGTACAGGGTTAGTGTCTGACTCGGAAGGGTCAAGGGTTAGTGTCTGACTTGGTAGGGTACAGGGTTAATGTCTGAATCGGTAGGGTACGGGGTTAGGGTACAGGGTTAGTGTCTGACTTGGTAGGGTACAGGGCAGGGTACAGGGTTAGTGTCTGACTTGGTAGGGTACAGGTTTAGTATCTGACTTGGTAGGATACAGGGTTAGTGTCTGACTTGGTAGGGTACCGGGTTAGCGTCTGACTCGGTAGGGTACAGGGTTAGCGTCTGACTCGGTAGGGTACAGGGTTAGCGTCTGACTCGGTAGGGTACAAGGTTAGTGTCTGACTCGGTAGGGTACAAGGTTAGCATCTGACTTGGTAGGGTACAGGGTAGGGTACAGGGTTAGTGTCTGACTCGGTAGGGTACAGGTTTAGCGTCTGACTCTGTAGGGTACAGGGTAGGTTACAGGGTATGGTACAGGGTTAGCGTCTGACTCGGTAGGGTACAGGGTAGGGTACAGGGTTAGTGTCTGACTCGGTAGGGTACAGGGTAGGGTACATGTTTAGCTTCTGACTCGGTAGGGTACAGGGTAGGGTACAGGGCTAGTGTCTGACTTGGTAGGGTACAGGGTTAGTGTCTGACTTGGTAGGTTACAGGGTTAGTGTCTGACTTGGTAGGGTACAGGGTTAGTGTCTGACTTGGTAGGGTACAGGGTTAGTGTCTGAATTGGTAGGGTACAGGGTTAGTGTCTGACTTGGTAGGGTACAGGGTTAGTGTCTGACTCGGTAGGGTACAGGGTAGGGTACAGGGTTAGTGACTGACTCGGTAGGTTACAGGGTAGGGTACAGGGTTAGTGACTGACTCGGTAGGTTACAGGGTTAGTGTATGAATCGGTAGGGTACAGGAAAGGGTACAGGGTTCGTGTCTGACTCAGTAGGGTACAGGGTAGGGTACAGGGTTAGTGACTGACTCGGTAGGTTACAGGGTTAGTGTATGAATCGGTAGGGTACAGGAAAGGGTACAGGGTTCGTGTCTGACTGAGTAGGGTACAGGGTAGGGTACAGGGCAGGGTACAGGGTTAGTGTCTGACTCAGCAGGGTACAGGGTAGGGTACAGGGTTAGTGACTGACTCGGTAGGTTACAGGGTTAGTGTATGAATCGGTAGGGTACAGGAAAGGGTACAGGGTTCGTGTCTGACTCAGTAGGGTACAGGGTAGGGTACAGGGTTAGTGTCTGACTTGGTAGGGTACAGGTTTAGTATCTGACTTGGTAGGGTACAGGGTTAGTGTCTGACTTGGTAGGGTACAGGGTAGGGTACTGGGTTATTGTCTGACTTGGTAGGGTACAGGTTTAGTATCTGACTTGGTAGGGTACAGGGTTAGTGTCTGACTTGGTAGGGTACAGGGTAGTGTCAGGGTTTTTTAGTGTCTGACTCGGTAGGGTTCCAGGTTCGTGTTCTGACTTGCTAGGTAAAAGAGTTTAGTGTCTGACTTGGTAGGGTACAGGGTTAGTGGTTGACTTGGTAGGGTACAGGGTAGAGTACAGGGTTATTGTCTGACTCGGTAGGGTACAGGGTTAGTGTCTGACTCGGTAGGGTACAGGGTTAGTGTCTGACTCGGAAGGGTCAAGGGTTAGTGTCTGACTTGGTAGGGTACAGGGTTCATGTCTGAATCGGTAGGGTACGGGATTAGGGTACAGGGTTAGTGTCTGACTTGGTAGGGTACAGGGCAGGGTACAGGGTTAGTGTCTGACTCAGCAGGGTACAGGGTAGGGTACAGGTTTAGTGACTGACTCTGTAGTTACATGGTTAGTGTATGAATCGGTAGGGTACAGGAAAGGGTACAGGGTTCGTGTCTGACTGAGCAGGGTACAGGGTAGGGCACAGGGTTAGTGTCTGACTTGGTAGGGTACAGGTTTAGTATCTGACTTGGTAGGGTACAGGGTTAGTGTCTGACTTGGTAGGGTACAGGGTAGGGTACTGGGTTATTGTCTGACTTGGTAGGGTACAGGTTTAGTATCTGACTTGGTAGGTACAGGATTAGTGTCTGACTTGGTAGGGTACAGGGTAGGGTCCAGGGTTAGTGTCTGACTCAGCAGGGTGCAGGTTAGGGTCCAGGGTTAGTGTCTGACTCAGCAGGGTGCAGGTTAGGGTACAGGGTAGGGTACAGGGTTAGTGTCTGACTCAGCAGGGTGCAGGTTAGGGTCCAGGGTTAGTGTCCTGACTTGTAGGTGCAGGTAGGGTACAGGTTAGGGTACAGGGCAGGGTACAGGGTAGGGTGCAAGGCATGGTGCAGGTTAGGGTACAGGGTTAGTGTCTGACTAGGTAGGGTACAGTGTTAGTGTCTGACTTGGTAGGGTACAGGGTAGTGTACAGGGTTAGTGTCTGACTTGGTAGGGTACAGAGTTAGTGTCTGACTTGGTAGAGTACAGGGTTAGTGGTTGACTTGGTAGGGTACAGGGTAGAGTACAGGGTTATTGTCTGACTCGGTAGGGTACAGGGCAGGGTACAGGATTAGTGTCTGACTCAGCAGGGTACAGGGTAGGGTACAGGGTTAGTGACTGACTCGGTAGGTTACAGGGTTAGTGTATGAATCGGTAGGGTACAGGAAAGGGTACAGGGTTCGTGTCTGACTGAGTAGGGTACAGGGTAGGGCACAGGGTTAGTGTCTGACTTGGTAGGGTACAGAGTTAGTGTCTGACTTGGTAGGGTACAGGGTAGGGTACTGGGTTATTGTCTGACTTGGTAGGGTACAGGTTTAGTATCTGACTTGGTAGGGTACAGGATTAGTGTCCTGACTTGGTACGGGTAAAAAAAAAAAAAAAACGGGTTAGGGTCCCGTTAGTGGTCTGACTCAGCAGGTGCAGGTTAGGGTCCAGGGTTAGTGTCTGACTCAGCAGGGTGCAGGTTAGGGTACAGGGTAGGGTACAGGGTTAGTGTCTGACTCACAGGGTGCAGTAGGTCCAGGGTAGTTGTCTGACTTGTAGGGTGCAGGTAGGTACAGTTAGGTACAGGGCAAGGGTAAGGGTAGGGTGCAAGCATGGTGCGGTTAGGTACAGGGTTTAGTGTCCTGACTAGGTAGGTACAGTGTTAGTGGTCTGACTTGGGTAGGGTACAAAAACAAAAAAAAACAGGGTAGTTGTACAGGGTTAGTGTCTGACTTGGTAGGTACAGAGTTAGTGTCTGACTTGGTAGAGTACAGGGTTAGTGGTTGACTTGGTAGGGTACAGGGTAGAGTACAGGATTATTGTCTGACTCGGTAGGGTACAGGGCAGGGTACAGGATTAGTGTCTGACTCAGCAGGGTACAGGGTAGGGTACAGGGTTAGTGACTGACTCGGTGGTTTACAGGTTAGTGTATGAATCGGTAGGGTACAGGAAAGGGTACAGGGTTCGTGTCTGACTGAGTAGGGTACAGGGTAGGGCACAGGGTTAGTGTCTGACTTGGTAGGGTACAGAGTTAGTGTCTGACTTGGTAGGGTACAGGGTTAGTGGTTGACTTGGTAGGGTACAGGGTAGAGTACTGGGTTATTGTCTGACTTGGTAGGGTACAGGTTTAGTATCTGACTTGGTAGGGTACAGGGTTAGTGTCTGACTTGGTAGGGTACAGGGTAGTGTACAATGTTAGTGTCTGACTCGGTAGGGTACAGGGTTAGTGTCTGACTTGGTAGGGTACAGAGTTAGTGTCTGACTTGGTAGGGTAAACTATGGTTATTGGTTGACTTGGTCGGGTACAGGGTAGAGTACAGGGTTAGTGTCTGACCGGTAGGTACCAGGGTTAGTTCTGACTCGGTAGTGTTACAGGGTTAGTGTCCTGACTCGAAGGGTCAAGAAGGTTAGTGTCTGACTTGGTAGGGTACAGGGTTCATGTCTGAATCGGTAGGGTACGGGATTAGGGTACAGGGTTAGTGTCTGACTTGGTAGGGTACAGGGCAGGGTACAGGGTTAGTGTCTGACTCAGCAGGGTACAGGGTAGGGTACAGGGTTAGTGACTGACTCGGTAGGTTACAGGGTTAGTGTATGAATCGGTAGGGTACAGGAAAGGGTACAGGGTTCGTGTCTGACTGAGTAGGGTACAGGGTAGGGCACAGGGTTAGTGTCTGACTTGGTAGGGTACAGGTTTAGTATCTGACTTGGTAGGGTACAGGATTAGTGTCTGACTTGGTAGGGTACAGGGTAGGGTCCAGGGTTAGTGTCTGACTCAACAGGGTGCAGGTTAGGGTCCAGGGTTAGTGTCTGACTCAGCAGGGTGCAGGTAGGGTACAGGGTAGGGTACAGGGTTAGTGTCTGACTCAGCAGGGTGCAGGTTAGGGTCCAGGGTTAGTGTCTGACTTGGTAGGGTGCAGGGTAGGGTACAGGTTAGGTTACAGGGCAGGGTACAGGGTAGGGTGCAAGGCATGGTGCAGGTTAGGGTACAGGGTTAGTGTCTGACTAGGTAGGGTACAGTGTTAGTGTCTGACTTGGTAGGGTACAGGGTAGTGTACAGGGTTAGTGTCTGACTCGGTAGGGTACAGGGTTAGTGTCTGACTTGGTAGGGTACAGAGTTAGTGTCTGACTTGGTAGGGTACAGGGTTAGTGGTTGACTTGGTAGGGTACAGGGTAGAGTACAGGGTTATTGTCTGACTCGGTAGGGTACAGGGTTAGTGTCTGTCCCTCGTATGGTACAGGGTTAGTGTCTGACTCGGAAGGGTCAGGGTTAGTGTCTGACTTGGTAGGGTACAGGGTTAATGTCTGAATCGGTAGGGTACGGGGTTAGGGTACAGGGTTAGTGTCTGACTTGGTAGGGTACAGGGCAGGGTACAGGGTTAGTGTCTGTACTCATCAGGTACAGGTAGGGTACAGGTTTCTGACGGACTCGGTAGGTTACAGGGTTAGTGTATGAATCGGTAGGGTACAGGAAAGGGTACAGGGTTCGTGTCTGACTGAGTAGGGTACAGGGTAGGGCACAGGGTTAGTGTCTGACTTGGTAGGGTACAGGTTTAGTATCTGACTTGGTAGGGTACAGGGTTTACTGGTCTGACTTGGTAGGTAACAGGTAGGTACGGGGGTTATTGTCTGACTTGGTGAAGGGTACAGGTTTAGTATCTGAACTTGGTAGGATACAGGATTATTGTCTGAATTGGTAGGTAAGGTATGTCCCAGGGGTTAGTGTCTGACTCATGCAGGGTGCAGGTTAGGGTCGCAGGGGTTAGTGTCTGACTCAGCAGGGTGCAGGTTAGGGTACAGGGTAGGGTACAGGGTTAGTGTCTGACTCAGCAGGGTGCAGGTTAGGGTCCAGGGTTAGTGTCTGACTTGGTAGGGTGCAGGGTAGGGTACAGGTTAGGGTACAGGGCAGGGTACAGGGTAGGGTGCAAGGCATGGTGCAGGTTAGGGTACAGGGTTAGTGTCTGACTAGGTAGGGTACAGTGTTAGTGTCTGACTTGGTAGGGTACAGGGTAGGGTACTGGGTTATTGTCTGACTTGGTAGGGTACAGGTTTAGTATCTGACTTGGTAGGGTACAGGATTAGTGTCTGACTTGGTAGGGTACAGGGTAGGGTCCAGGGTTAGTGTCTGACTCAGCAGGGTGCAGGTTAGGGTCCAGGGTTAGTGTCTGACTCAGCAGGGTGCAGGTTAGGGTACAGGGTAGGGTACAGGGTTAGTGTGTGACCAGCAGGGTGCAGTTAGGGTCAGGGTTAGTGTCTGACTTGGTAGGTGCAGGGTAGGTACAGGTTAGGTTCAGGGTCAGGTACAGGGTAGGGTGCAAGGCATGGTGCAGGTTAGGGTACAGGGTTAGTGTCTGACTAGGTAGGGTACAGGGTAGTGTACAGGGTTAGTGTCTGACTCGGTAGGGTACAGGGTTAGTGTCTGACTTGGTAGGGTACAGAGTTAGTGTCTGACTTGGTAGGGTACAGGGTTAGTGGTTGACTTGGTAGGGTACAGGGTAGAGTACAGGGTTATTGTCTGACTCGGTAGGGTACAGGGTTAGTGTCTGACTCGGTAGGGTACAGGGTTAGTTGTCCTGGACTCGGAAGGGTCAAGGGTTAGTGTCTGACTTGGTAGGGTACAGGGTTCATGTCTGAATCGGTAGGGTACGGGATTAGGGTACAGGGTTAGTGTCTGACTTGGTAGGGTACAGGGCAGGGTACAGGGTTAGTGTCTGACTCAGCAGGGTACAGGGTAGGGTACAGGGTTAGGTGGACTGACTCGGTAGTTAGCAGGGATTAGTGTATGAATCGGTAGGTACAGGAAAGGTACAGGGTTTTCGTGTCTGACTGATAGTGTCCGGGTAGGGCACAGGGTTAAGTGTCTGACTTTGGTAGGTACAGGTTTAGTATCTGACTTGGTAGGGTACAGGGTTAGTGTCTGACTTGGTAGGGTACAGGGTAGGGTACTGGGTTATTGTCTGACTTGGTAGGGTACAGGTTTTAGACTGACTTGGTAGGGTACAGGATTAGTGTCTGACCTTGGTAGGTAGCAGGGTAGGGTCCAGGGTTATGTCTGACTCATCATGGTGGCAGTAGGGTCCGGTAGTGTCTGACTCAGCAGGGTGCAGTTTAGGGTACAGGGTAGGGTACAGGGTTAGTGTGTGACTCAGCAGGGTGCAGGTTAGGGTCCAGGGTTAGTGTCTGACTTGGTAGGGTGCAGGGTAGGGTACAGGTTAGGGAAAAACAGGCAGGGTACAGGTAGGTGCAAGGCATGGTGGCAGGTTAGGGTACAGGGTTAGTGTCTGACTAGGTAGGGTACAGTGTTAGTGTCTGACTTGGTAGGGTACAGGGCAGGGTACAGGTTTAGTGTCTGACTTGGTAGGGTACAGGGCAGGGTACAGGTTTAGTGTCTGACTCGGTAGGGTACAGGGTTAGTGTCTGACTTGGTAGGGTACAGGGTAGGGTACAGGGTTAGTGTCTGACTTGATAAGGTACAGGGTTAGTGTCTGACTTGATAGGGTACAGGGTAGGGTACAGGGTAGGGTACAATGCAGGGTACAGGGTAGGGTGCAGGGTAGGGTAGAGGGTAGGGTGCAGGGTTGGGTACAGGGCAGGGTACAGGTTAGGGTACAGGGCAGGGTACAGGGCAGGGTACATGGCAGGCTAAAGGGCAGGGTACAGGGCAGGGTACAGGGTAGGGTACAGGGCAGGGTTCAGGGCAGGGTACAGGGCAGGGTACAGGGTAGGGTACAGGGCAGGGTTCAGGGCAGGGTACAGGGCAGGGTACAGGATAGGGTACAGCGTAGGGTCCAGGGCAGGCTACAGGGTAGGGTACAGGGCAGGGTACAGGGCAGGGTACAGGGCAGGCTAAAGGGCAGGGTACAGGGCAGGGTACAGGGCAGGGTCCAGGGCAGGGTTCAGGTTAGGGTACATGGCAGGGTACAGGGCAGGGTACAGGGCAGGGTACAAGGCAGGGTACAGGGTAGGGTACAGGGCAGGGTTCAGGTTAGGGTACAGGGCAGGGTACAGGGCAGGGTACAGGGTAGGGTACAGGGCAGGGTACATGGTAGGGTGCAGGGTACAGGGCAGGGTACAGGGCAGGGTACAGGGTAGGGTACAGGGCAGGGTACAGGGCAGGATACAAGGCAGGGTACATGGTAGGGTACAGGGTAGGGTTCAGGTTAGGGTACAGGGTAGGGTCCAGGGTAGGGTACAGGTTAGGGTACAGGGCCGGGTACAGGGTAGGGTACAGGGCAGGGTACAAGGCAGGGTACATGGTAGGGTACAGGGTAGGGTACAGGGCATGGTTCAGGTTAGGGTACAGGGCAGGGTACAAGGCAGGGTACAGGTTAGGGTACATGGCAGGGTACAGGGCAGGGTACAGCTTAGGGTACAGGGCAGGGTGCAGTTTAGGGTACATGGCAGGGTACAGGGCAGGGTACAGATAGGGTACAGGGCAGGCTAAAGGGCAGGGTACAGGTTAGGGTACAGGTTAGGGTCCAGGGTAGGGTCCAGGGTAGGGTACAACTTAGGGTACAGGGCAGGCTAAAGGGCAGGGTACAGGGTAGGGTCCAGGGTAGGGTCCAGGGTAGGGTACAGGGCAGGGTACAGCTTAGGGTACAGGGCAGGGTACAGTAACACTGCATGGTAAGATGATAAACACACTATCACACCATGCCTGGCATCACACCATACCTGGCATCACACCTGGCATCAGATGTAGGCCTGGCATGGAAGGCATGAGGGGCATCCCATGGAGGGGGGGCATGGCAAGGGGAGGGGCAGCAGGGGGTGTAGCAGTGGTGGTCGAGGGAGCTGAAGGAGCCAGAGCAGGATGCTGGGTGTGGTAGGGGTGGCGGGCAGCAGGGGGTGAGGCAGGAGAGGTAGGCCGGGTGTGGTAGGGGTGGCGGGCAGCAGGGGGTGAGGCAGGAGAGGTAGGCCGGGTGTGGTAGGGGTGGCGGGCAGCAGGGGGCGAGGCAGGAGAGGTAGGCCGGGTGTGGTAGGGGTGGCGGGCAGCAGGGGGCGAGGCAGGAAGCTGGTACTGCTGGTGGTACTGATGGTGGGAAGGGCTTGGCATTGTGGGTACAGGGGGTATCATCCCTCCCATCACTGGAAGCACTGGCACAGCTGGGCAGCAGACAGACAGGAGACAGGGTTAGGATACAGCTGGGCAGCAGACAGACAGGAGACAGGTTTGGATACAGCTGGGCAGCGAACAGACAGGAGACAGGGTTAGGATACAGCTGGGCAGCAGACAGACAGGAGACAGGGTTAGGATACAGCTGGGCAGCAGACAGACAGGAGACAGGTTTGGATACAGCTGGGCAGCGAACAGACAGGAGACAGGGTTAGGATACAGCTGGGCAGCAGACAGACAGGAGACAGGGTTAGGATACAGCTGGGCAGCAGACAGACAGGAGACAGGGTTAGGATACAGCTGGGCAGCAGACAGACAGGAGACAGGGTTAGGATACAGCTGGGCAGCAGACAGACAGGAGACAGGGTTAGGATACAGCTGGGCAGCAGACAGACAGGAGACAGGGTTAGGATACAGCTGGGCAGCAGACAGACAGGAGACAGGGTTAGGATACAGCTGGGCAGCAGACAGACAGGAGACAGGGTTAGGATACAGTTGGGCAGCAGACAGACAGGAGACAGGGTTAGGATACAGCTGGGCAGCAGACAGACAGGAGACAGGGCCCTATGGATACAGCTGGGCAGCAGACAGACAGGAGACAGGGTTAGGATACAGCTGGCGCAAACAGACAGGAGCAGGGCTAGATAACCGCTGTGCAGCAGACATACAGGAGACAGGGTTAGGATACGCTGGGCAGCAGACAGACAGGAGACAGGGTTAGGATACAGCTGGGCAGCAGACAGACAGGAGACAGGGTTAGGATACAGCTGGGCAGCAGACAGACAGGAGACAGGGTTAGGATACAGCTGGGCAGCAGACAGACGGGAGACAGGGTTAGGATACAGCTGGGCAGCAGACCAGACAGGAACAGGGGATAGGGATACAGCTGGGCAAGCAGACAGAAAGACGAAGACAGGGTTAGGATACAGCGTGGGCAGCAGAACAGAGACATGAAGAACAGGGTTAGGATACAGCTGGGCAGCAGACAGACAGGAGACAGGGTTAGGATACAGCTGGGCAAGCAGACAGACAGAGACCGGTTAGGTACAGCTGGGCAGCTACAGACAGGAGCAGGTTAGGATACAGCTGGGCAGGCAGCAGACAGGAGACAGGTTAGGATACAGCTGGGCAGCAGACAGACAGGAGACAGGGTTAGGATACAGCTGGGCAGCAGACAGACAGGAGACAGGGTTAGGATACAGCTGGGCAGCAGACAGACAGGGTTAGGATACAGCTGGGCAGCAGACAGACAGGAGACAGGGTTAGGATACAGCTGGGCAGCAGACAGACAGGAGACAGGGTTAGGATACAGCTGGGCAGCAGACAGACAGGAGACAGGGTTAGGATACAGCTGGGCAGCAGACAGACAGGAGACAGGGTTAGGATACAGCTGGGCAGCAGACAGACAGGAGACAGGGTTAGGATACAGCTGGGCAGCAGACCAGACAGGAGAAAAAAAAAAAAGGGTTAGGATACAGCTGGGCAGCGCAGACAGACCGGAGACTGGTTAATACAGCTGGCAGCAGACAGACAGAGCCAGGGTTAGGATACAGCTGGGCACAGACAAAGGACGGGAGACAGTGTTAGGTAACAGCTGGGCACAGCCAGACAGATAACAGGGTTAGGATACAGCTGGGCAGCAGACAGACAGGAGACAGGGTTAGGATACAGCTGGGCAGCAGACAGACAGGGTTAGGATACAGCTGGGCAGCAGACAGACAGGAGACAGGGTTAGGATACAGCTGGGCGGCAGACAGACAGGAGACAGGGTTAGGATACAGCTGGGCGGCAGACAGACAGGAGACAGGGTTAGGATACAGCTGTAGCTGAGCTTGCAGCAGAACAGAGGACAGGAGACAGGGTTAGGATACAGCTGGACACAGACTAGACAGGAGACAGAAGACAGACAATGGTTAGATTCAGCTGGGCAGCAGACCAGACACAGGAGACAGAGGTTAGGATACAGCTGGGCAGCAAGGACAGCCAGGAGACAGGGTTAGGTTTAGGATAAACAGCTGGGCACAGACAGACATGAGAACAGGGTTTAGGATACAAACAAGAGCTGAGCTGGGCAAAAGGCAGAACTACAGACAGGAGACAGGGTTAGGATACAGCTGGCAGCCGACAGACAGGAACCAGGGTTAGGATACAGCTGGGCGGCAGACAGAACAGGAGACAGGGTTTAGGATACACTGGGGCAGCAGACAGACAGGAGACGGGTTAGTATACAGCTGGGCACAGACAGACGGGAGACCGGGTTAGGATCAGCTCTGGGCAGCAGACAGACAGGAGACATGGGTAGGATACGCTGGGCAGCAGACAGACGGAGAACCAGAGGTTAGGATCAGCTGGGCAGAGCAGACAGACAGGGTTTAGGATAACAGCTGGGCAGCAGACAGACAGGAGACAGGGTTAGGATACAGCTGGGCGGCAGACAGACAGGAGACAGGGTTGGATACAGCTGGGCAAGGCGAACAGACAGGAGACAGGGTTAGGATACAGCTGGGCAGCAGACAGACAGGAGACAGGGTTAGGATACAGCTGGGCAGCAGACAGACCAGAACCGGGTTAGGATACAGCTGGGGCGGCAGACAGACAGGAAACTAGGGTTAAGGATACAGAGCTGGGCGGCAGACAGACAGCAGAACAGGTTAGGATACAGATGGGCGCAGACAGACAGAGGGGAGACCAGGGTTTAGATACAGCTGGGCCGGCAGACGAGACAGGAGATAGGGTACAGCTGGGCTGGCAGACAGACAGGAACAGGGTTAGGATACAGCTGGGCAAGCAACAGACAGGAGACAGGCTAGGATACATCTGGGCAGCAGACAGCAGGAGACAGGGTAGGATGATATAACCAGCTGGGCAGCAGCAGACAGGAGCCAGGGGTTAGGATACAGCTAGCAGCAGACAGAACAGGATAACAGGGTTAGGAATACAGCCTTGGGCGGCAGACAGACAGGAAACATGGTTAGATCAAGCTGGGCCGGCCAGACAGACAGGACAGGGCTAGGATATACCAGAGCTGGACGGCAGACAGACAGGAGACAGGGTTAGGATACAGCTGGGCGGCAGACAGACAGGAGACAGGGTACAGCTGGGCGGCAGACAGACAGGAGACAGGGTTAGGATACAGCTGGGCAGCAGACAGACAGGAGACAGGGCTAGGATACAGCTGGGCAGCAGACAGACAGGAGACAGGGTTAGGATACAGCTGGGCAGCAGACAGACAGGAGACAGGGTTAGGATACAGCTGGGCCTCGACAGAACAAGGAGACCAGGAGTAGGATACAGCTGGGCGGCAGACAGACAGGAGACAGGGTTAGGATACAGCTGGGCGGCAGACAGACAGGAGACAGGGCTAGGATACAGCTGGACGGCAGACAGACAGGAGACAGGGTTAGGATACAGCTGGGCGGCAGACAGACAGGAGACAGGGTTAGGATACAGCTGGGCGGCAGACAGACAGGAGACAGGATACAGCTGGGTGGCAGACAGACAGGAGACAGGTTAGTACATACAGCGGACTGACAGACAGACAGGAGACAGGGTTAGGATACAGCTGGGCAGCAGACAGACAGGAGACAGGGTTAGGATACAGCTGGGCAGCAGACAGACAGGAGACAGCAGACAGACAGCTGGGCAGCAGACAGACAGGAGACAGGATACAGCTGGGCAGCAGACAGACAGGAGACAGGGTTAGGATACAGCTGGGCAGCAGACAGACAGGAGACAGGGTTAGGATACAGCTGGGCAGCAGACAGACAGGAGACAGGGTTAGGATACAGCTGGGCAGCAGACAGACAGGAGACAGGGCACAGCTGGGCAGCAGACAGACAGGCCTGGTTTAAACAGGAACAGAGAGAGAGAGAGAGAGGCCTGGTTTACATAAGGACCGAGAGAGAGAGACAGACAGACAGACCTCCTGGCTGTAGTCCTGGGGGGTATGGTCTGCTGGCGGGGGCCTGACCCCTCTCCTCCTCTCCTCCTCCTATTCCTCCTCCTCCCTTCATCCGGCCTGTCATACTGGCTGGCTTGTCCAGGTCCTGAGAGAGACGGGGACAGAGAACAGTGGTGAGACTAAAACAGGCTGATGGACGGAGGGAGAGAGACAGAGGAAAGGACAGAGAGGGAGGTCCGTATTTGGCCCAGAAACTCTATCCTCCCTGGGTAATACCATACCATACCTAAGAGCTGCACACACAACCATCTGCTCCCAATCCCCCAGACAGACACACAACCATCTGCTCTCAATCCCCCAGACAGACACACAACCATCTGCTCCCAATCCCCCAGACAGACACACAACCTTCTGCTCTCAATCCCCCAGACAGACACACAACCTTCTGCTCCCAATCCCCCAGACAGACACACAACCATCTGCTCTCAATCCCCCAGACAGACACACAACCTTCTGCTCCCAATCCCCCAGACAGACACTAACCTTCTGCTCTCAATCCCCCAGACAGACACACAAACCTTCTTGCTCCGCAAATCCCCCAGACAGACCCAACCTTCTGCTCTCAATCCCCCAGACAGAAACACACAACCCTTCTGCTCTCATCCCCCAATACGACACGCAACTTCTGCTCCCAATCCCCAGACAGACACACAGCCTTCTGCTCGCCATCCCAGACAGACACACAACCTTCTGCTCCCAATCCCCCAGACCGACACCCACCGCTGCTCCCATCCCCCCGAACAGACACACAACCCATCTGCTCTCATCCCCCAGACCAGAGCACATCTAACCTTCTGCTTCCCAATCGCCCCAGACAGACACACAACATCTGCTGCTCGATCCCTCCAGACAGAACAACACACCCATCTTCTCCCAATCCCCCCAGGATCCCCAGACAGACACACCAAAGACCTTCTGCTCCCAATCCCCCAGACAGACACACAACCTTCTGCTCTCAATCCCCCAGACAGACACACAACCTTCTGCTCCCAATCCCCCAGACAGACACATAACCTTCTGCTCTGCTCCCAATCCCCCAGACAGACACACAACCATCTGCTCTCAATCCCCCAGACAGATACACAACCTTCTGCTCCCAATCCCCCAGACAGACACACAACCTTCTGCTCCCAATCCCCCAGACAGACACACAACCATCTGCTCCCAATCCCCCGCAGCACACAACCATCTGCTCTCAATCCCCCAACAGACACACACCATCTGCTCTCAATCCCCAGACGACAACACATACCATCTGCTCCAATCCCCAGACAGGACACACAACCATCTGCTCACTCCCATCCCCCAGACAGACACACAACCTTCTGCTCCCAATCCCCCAGACAGACACACAACCTTCTGCTCTCAATCCCCCAGACAGACACACAACCTTCTGCTCCCAATCCCCCAGACAGACACACAACCTTCTGCTCTCAATCCCCCAGACAGACACACAACCTTCTGCTCTCAATCCCCCAGACAGACACACAACCTTCTGCTCCCAATCCCCCAGACAGACACACAACCTTCTGCTCCCAATCCCCCAAACAGCCACAACCAACCTTCTGCTTCCCATCCCATCCCCCGACAGACACAGAGGACTACCCTTCTGCTTCCCAATCCCCCAGACAGACACACAAGCCCATCTGCTCTCAATCCCCCAGAAGACAACACAATACAACCTTCTGCTCCCAATTCCCCCAGACAGAACACACAACCATCTGCTCTCAATCCAATCCCGGCCAGACAGACACACAACCATCTGCTCCCAATCCCCCAGACAGACACACAACCCTTCTGCTCCAACCCCCAGACCAGACACACAACCTTCTGCTCTCAATCCCGCCAGACATACACACAACCTTCTGCTTCCCAATGATCCCCCGAAAACAGAAGCACATAACCGTTCTGGCTCTGCTTGCTCCCAATCCCCCAGACAGACACACAACCATCTGCTCTCAATCCCCAGAACAGACACACAACCTTCTGCTCCCAATCCCCCAGACAGACACACAACCTTCTGCTCCCAATCCCCCAGACAGACACACAACCTCTGCTACTGCTCCCAATCCCCCAGACAGGGACGACACAACCCATCGGCTCTCATCCCCCAGACAGACCACAACCATCTGCTCTCAAAAATCCCCCAGACAGACACCAACCATCTGCTCCCAATTCCCCAGACAGACACACACCATACTCTCCCAATCCCCCCCGAGACAGACACACAACCATCTGCTCTTCTCTCCCAATCCCAGACAGACACACAACCATAGCAGATGGTTTAAAGTTTGTTGAGGGAGATAAAGTCTCCACTTCAGAGATTTTTGGCAATTCGTTCCGTCGCAGGCCAGAGACTGGAAAGGAAAGGTGGGCCAAATGGGTTTTGGCTTTAGGGATGATCAGTGATATACAGACCTGCTGGAGCGCGTGCTAACGTGTGGGTGTTGCCATCGTGCCAGTGAACTGAGATCAGGCGGGGGGGGGGGGGGGGGGAGCGCTTTACGCTAGCATAGCCTTGTAGATGACCTGGAGCCATTGGGTCTGACGACGAACCATGCAGCGAGGGCCAGCCGACTAGGGCTAACAGGTCGCAGTGGTCCAGTGGTATAAGGTCTTTAGTAACAAAACGGAATGGCACTCACTGTGATAAACTGCATCCAGTTTTTCTGAGTAGAGTGTTTGAAGCTATGTTTGTAGATGACTTCGCGAAGTCGAGGATCGTAGGATAGTCATTTACGGGGTACGTTTGGCGCGTGAGGAAGGAGGCTTTGTGCGAAATAGACACACGCCTCTTCTTCTCGTTTGATTTGGATTGGAGATGTTTTTGA